>NC_057807.1:650891743-650906917 GCF_018294505.1 Triticum aestivum | reverse complement strand
AGCAGTAGTAGCGAATGAATCGCTCCATCGGGTTCAGTTAACAGCCATCGATCGATCCCTCGGGTTCAGTAACGCGTAGCCTGCAGTGCAATCGCTCGGGTTCAGTTAGAGCCCAACGCCTCGCTCGGGTTCAGTTAGAGCCAACACCTCGCACACACACGCGTACGTGTACGAGAGAAACGCACATCGCTCGGCCCCCGACCTCCCACCGTAACCGGAAACTCCCCTAAATTTTCCTCCCCCTCGCTTCTACCATGGTTTTTTTCCGTCATGGATGGCCCAAAGAATGTCATGCAGCTGCGTCTCCGGCCCTCCCAGGACGAAAAGCCCATTTTCTGTCATGATTTTTTGTCATAGAAGTAGGAGCCCACCACATCTATGATGATACCGGGTTTTGTCACAATTATCGTCATAGAAGTGTCATATGTATGACAGAAAAAAATTTGTTCGGCCCAAAATGTCACGGATGTGTCTTTTTTTTGTAGTGAGAGCAACAAATATCCAGGCAACATATGTGGATTATGTCCCATTTTTGTTCTCTTTAGCCACCTTTTTCCTATGTGAGGACAAGAAACCGATCGACCTGGTCATTCTCTATTGCGTTGTCATGCCTTTCTACCTTTCTTCAACCAAGAGACACGAGAATCGTTCCTTAGCTACTAATTTTCCCCTTTTCAACCTAGATGCGGGTTCGATGCCTACTCTCTTGGACAGTACAGTCTCCCTTCCTTTCCTTATTCAACCCAGACATGGATTAGTCTGCATGAAGTAGGGTTTCCTTTAATAGTGCAAATTATGGTTTTCCTCTTTGTGGCCAGCAGAGCAGAGGATAGCAAATTGGGAAGATGGTGGAGTGGAAAAAGATCCACATGCAACGACGTGGCAGATGGGGCAATAGAACAAGGGTATGGTTCGAAAAGAGGTAGCATACCCGAGGGTCGGCAGGAAGTGGCTTCACTCGTGGTCATCGTCCTCCACACACACTACGGCAGCGAGCTTGGGGATGGAGACCATCCCGCGCGGGCGCTAGGTCTGAGAGGACGGCCTTGTCGTCAGTGCGTGACCTCGCTCGCCGACGACGAGTGCGTCAACACTGCACGTCCTTTTCTTTCCCGGCGAATCTGTGACCACCGGTGAGGACGGAGATAGAGGCCGTCTTTTTTAGATCTGGAGAGAGGGTGGTAGTGTGAGAAGCAAGTGGAGGTGGAGTAGTGGTAGAGTAGTTTATATTTTCCCTACGTACAGTACCAGTTAGTCGTGCTTCAAAACTGAACGGCATGCCATTAAAAAAAGGTCGATAACTAATGCGGCACCTCGGGCCAACGCGGCCAGATCGCATTTTGCACGAGAAATTACACACCAAGTTTCGTTGACATGTGGTCCCGTTCCAACATATCAGTGAGACGACAGCGAGTAGTAGTATTTCCGAACGGACGTGTAGGTCGGGGCGCCTCTTCGTGAACCATGGCAAACTGGAAATCGTCCACCGACTCTTCGCCTTTTCCTCTCGATTTGGAACTGCTGTTGCATGCTCTTCCTCTCCCTCCTCCATTTTCCTTCAGCCCTTCACCCTTTCTTTTGTCGTTGTTCGATCGTATTCTCCATGGAGGGAATAGGACGGAAACGACCCTGTTATTCTTGCCCCGATCTGAAAGATGACGTGGTGGACGAACTCATTGATTGGTGCGACGTCATCACCTCGGCTAGTATGGCAGGTTCATGTTGGGGAACGTTGCATAAAATAAAATAATTCCTACGTTCACCAAGATCAATCTATGAGTTCATCTAGCAAAGAGAGAGATGAGTGCATCTACATACCCTTGTAGATCGCGTGCGCAAGCGTTCAAGAGAACGGGGTTGAGGGAGTCGTTCTCGTCGTGATCCAAATCACCGGAGATCCTAAAGCCGAATGGACAGCACCTCCGCGTTCAACACACGTACGATCAGCATGACGTATCCACCTTGATCCAGCAAGGGGGAAGGAGAGGTTGATGAAGATCCAGCAGCACGACGGCGTGGTGGTGGATGCAGCAGGCCTCCGGCAGGGCTTCGCCAAGCGACTACGGGGGGAGAGGTGTAGCAAGGGGGAAGGGAGGCGCCAGGTGTTGGGTGCGGCTGCCCTCCCACCCCCCCTCTTTATATAGGTACCCCATGGGGGCGGCCCTAGGAGATGGGATCTCCTAAGGGGGGCGGCGGCCAAGGGGGGAGACTTGCCCCCCAAGGCAAGTGGAGGCGCCCCCTCCCCTAGGGTTCCCAACCCTAGGCGCAGAGGGGGGCCCAGGGGGGACGCACCAGCCCACTAGGGGCTGGTTCCCCTCCCACTTCAGCCCATGGGGCCCTCCGGGATAGGTGGCCCCACCCGGTGGACCCCCGGGAACCTTCCGGTGGTCCCGGTACAATGCCGGTGAACCCCAAAACTTTCCCGATGGCCGAAACTCGACTTCCCATATATAATTCTTTACCTTCGGACCATTCCGGAACTCCTCGTGACATCCAGGATCTCATCCGGGACTCCGAACAACTTTCGGTTTGCTGCATACTCATAGTCATACAACCCTAGCATCACCGAACCTTAAGTGTGTAGACCCTACGGGTTCGGGAGACACGTAGACATGACCAAGACGGCTCTCCGGTCAATAACCAACAGCGGGATCTAGATACCCATGTTAGCTCCCACATGCTCCTCGATGATCTCATCGGATGAACCACGATGTCAAGGATTCAAACAACCCCGTATACAATTCCCTTTGTCAATCGGTATGTTACTTGCCCGAGATTCGATCATCGGTATCCCAATACCTCGTTCAATCTCGTTGCCGGCAAGTCACTTTACTCGTACCGTAATGCATGATCCCGTGACCAGACACTTGGTCACTTTGAGCTCATTATGATGATGCATTACCGAGTGGGCCCAGTGATACCTCTCCGTCATACGGAGTGACAAATCCCAGTCTCGATCCGTGTCAACCCAACAGACACTTTCGGAGATACCCGTAGTATACCTTTATAGTCACCCAGTTATGTTGTGACATTTGGTACACCCAAAGCACTCCTACGGTATCCGGGAGTTACACGATCTCATGGTCTAAGGAAGAGATACTTGACATTGGAAAAGCTCTAGCAAAACGAACTACACGATCTTGTGCTATGCTTAGGATTGGGTCTTGTCCATCACATCATTCTCCTAATGATGTGATCCCGTTATCAACGACATACAATGTCCATAGTCAGGAAACCATGACTATCTGTTGATCAACGAGCTAGTCAACTAGAGGCTCACTAGGGACATGTTGTGGTCTATGTATTCACACGTGTATTACGATTTCCGGATAATATAATTATAGCATGAATAAAAGACAATTATCATGAACAAGGAAATATAATAATAATCCTTTTATTATTGCCTCTAGGGCATATTTCCAGCAGTCTCCCACTTGCACTAGAGTCAATAATCTAGTTACATTGTGATGAATCGAACACCCATAGAGTTCTGGTGTTGATCATGTTTTGCTCGCGGAAGAGGTTTAGTCAACGGATCTGCGACATTTAGATCCGTATGTACTTCGCAAATATCTATGTCTCCATCTTGAACATTTTCACGGATGGAGTTGAAACGACGCTTGATGTGCCTGGTCTTCTTGTGAAACCTGGGCTCCTTGGCAAGGGCAATAGCTCCAGTGTTGTCACGGAAGAGAGTGATCGGCCCCGACGCATTGGGTATGACTCCTAGGTCGGTGATGAACTCCTTCATCCATATTGCTTCATGCGCTACCTCCGAGGCTGCCATGTACTCCACTTCACATGTAGATCCCGCCATGACGCTCTGCTTGCAACTACACCAGCTTACTGCTACACGATTCAACATATACACGTATCCGGTTTGTGACTTAGAGTCATCCAGATCTGTGTCGAAGCTAGCGTCGACGTAACCCTTTACGACGAGCTCTTTGTCACCTCCATAAACGAGAAACATGTCCTTTGTCCTTTTCAGGTACTTAAGGATATTCTTGACCGTTGTCCAGTGTTCCTTGCCGGGATTACTTTGGTACCTTCCTACCAAACTTACGGCAAGGTTTACATCAGGTCTGGTACACAGCATGGCATACATAATAGATCCTATGGCTGAGGCATAGGGGATGACACTCATCTCTTCTTTATCTTCTGCCGTGGTTGGGCATTGAGCTGAGCTCAATCTCACACCTTGCAATACAGGCAAGAACCCTTTCTTGGACTGATCCATATTGAACTTCTTCAATATCTTATCAAGGTATGTGCTTTGTGAAAGACCTATGAGGCGTCTCAATCTATCCCTATAGATCTTGATGCCTAATATGTAAGCAGCTTCTCCAAGGTCCTTCATTGAAAAACACTTATTCAAGTAGGCCTTAATGCTGTCCAAAAGTTCTATATCATTTCCCATCAAAAGTATGTCATCTACATATAATATGAGAAATGCTACAGAGCTCCCAATCACTTTCTTGTAAACGCAGGCTTCTCCATAAGTCTGCATAAACCCAAACGCTTTGATCATCTCATCAAAGCGAATGTTCCAACTCCGAGATGCTTGCACCAGCCCATAAATGGATTGCTGGAGCTTGCATACCTTGTTAGCATTCTTAGGATCGACAAAACCTTCTGGCTGCATCATATACAGTTCTTCCTTAAGATAGCCGTTAAGGAATGCCGTTTTGACGTCCATCTGCCATATCTCATAATCATAGTATGCGGCAATTGCTAACATGATTCGGACGGACTTCAGCTTCACTACAGGAGAGAAAGTCTCATCATAGTCAACCCCTTGAACTTGCCAATAACCCTTAGCGACAAGTCGAGCTTTATAGATTACCATCCGCGTCCGTCTTCTTCTTAAAGATCCATTTGTTTTCTATCGCTCGCCGATCATCGGGCAAGTCAGTCAAAGTCCATACTTTGTTTTCATACATGGATTCTATCTCGGATTGCATGGCTTCTAGCCATTTGTTGGAATCTGGGCCCGCCATCGCTTCTTCATAGTTCAAAGGTTTACCGTTATCTAACAACATGATTTCCAGGATAGGGTTGCCATACCACTCTGGTGTGGAACGTGTCCCTGTGGACCTACGAAGTTCGGTAGCAACTTGATCCGAAGTACCTTGATCATCATCATTAATTTCCTCTCCTATCGGTGTAGGAACCACAGGAACATTTTCCTGAGCTGCACTACTTTCCGGTTCAAGAGGTAGTACTTCAACGAGTTCTACTTTCCTCCCACTTACTCCTTTCGAGAGAAACTCTTTTTCCAGAAAGGATCCGTTCTTGGCAACAAAGATCTTGCCTTCGGATCTAAGGTAGAAGGTATACCCAATGGTTTCCTTAGGGTATCCTATGAAGACGCATTTTTCCGACTTGGGTTCGAGCTTTTCAGGTTGAAGTTTCTTGACATAAGCATTGCATCCCCAAACTTTTAGAAACGACAGCTTAGGTTTCTTCCCAAACCATAATTCATATGGTGTCGTCTCAACGGATTTAGACGGTGCCCTATTTAAAGTGAATGTAGCTGTCTCTAGAGCGTATCCCCAAAATGATAGCGGTAAATCGGTAAGAGACATCATAGATCGCACCATATCCAATAGAGTGCGATTATGACGTTCGGACACACCGTTACGCTGAGGTGTTCCAGGCGGCGTGAGTTGTGAAACGATTCCACATTTCCTTAAGTGCATACCAAATTCATGACTTAAATATTCTCCTCCACGATCTGATCGTAAGAATTTTATCTTTCGGTCACGTTGATTCTCTACTTCATTCTGAAATTCCTTGAACTTTTCAAAGGTCTCAGACTTGTGTTTCATCAAGTAGACATACCCATATCTACTTAAGTCATCAGTGAGAGTGAGAACATAACGATATCCTCCGCGAGCCTCAACGCTCATTGGACCACACACATCAGTATGTATGATTTCCAATAAGTTGGTTGCTCGCTCCATTGTTCCGGAGAACGGAGTCTTGGTCATTTTGCCCATGAGGCATGGTTCGCATGTGTCAAATGATTCATAATCGAGAGACTCTAAAAGTCCATCAGCATGGAGCTTCTTCATGCGCTTGACACCAATGTGACCAAGGCGGCGGTGCCACAAGTATGTGGGACTATCATTATCAACTTTACATCTTTTGGTATTCACACCATGAATATGTGTAACATTACGTTCGAGATTCATTAAGAATAACCATTGACCATCGGGGCATGACCATAAAACATATCTCTCATATAAATAGAACAACCATTATTCTCGGATTTAAATGAGTAGCCATCTCGTATTAAACGAGATCCAGATACAATGTTCATGCTCAAACTTGGCACTAAATAACAATTATTGAGGTTTAAAACTAATCCCGTAGGTAAATGTAGAGTTAGCGTGCCGACGGCGATCACATCGACCTTGGAACCATTCCCGACGCGCATCGTCACCTCGTCCTTCGCCAGTCTCCGCTTATTCCGCAGCTCCTGCTGTGAGTTACAAATATGAGCAACGGCACCGGTATCAAATACCCAGGAGTTACTACGAGTACTGGTAAGGTACACATCAGTTACATGTATATCACATATACCTTTAGTGTTGCCGGTCTTCTTGTCCGCTAAGTATTTGGGGCAGTTCCGCTTCCAGTGACCCTTTCCTTTGCAATAAAAGCACTCTGTCTCAAGCTTGGGTCCATTCTTTGACTTCTTCCCGACAACTAGCTTACCGGGAGCGACAACATCTTTGCCGTCCTTCTTGAAGTTCTTCTTACCCTTGCCCTTCTTGAACTTAGTGGTTTTATTGACCATCAACACTTGATGTTCCTTCTTGATTTCTACCTCTGCTGACTTCAGCATTGAAAATACTTCAGGAATAGTTTTCACCATCCCCTGCATATTGTAGTTCATCACAAAGCTCTTGTAGCTCGGTGGGAGCGACTGAAGGATTCTGTCAATGACCGCCTCATCCGGGAGGTTGATGTCCAGCTGGGACAGGCGGTTGTGCAACCCAGACATTTTGAGTATGTGCTCACTGACAGAACTATTTTCCTCCATCTTACAACTATAGAACTTGTCGGATACTTCATATCTCTCGACCGGAGCATGAGCTTGAAAAACCATTTTCAGCTCCTCGAACATCTCATATGCTCCGTGTTGCTCAAAACGCTTTTGGAGCCCCGGTTCTAAGCTGTAAAGCATGCCGCACTGAACGAGGGAGTAATCATCAGCACGTGACTGCCAAGCGTTCATAACGTCTTGGTTCTCTGGGATGGGTGCTTCACCTAGCGGTCCTTCTAGGACATATGCTTTCTTGGCAGCTATGAGGATGATCCTCAGGTTCCGGACCCAGTCCGTATAGTTGTTGCCATCATCTTTCAGCTTGATTTTCTCTAGGAACGCATTTCAGTTCATGTTGACATGAGCGTTGGCCATTTGATCTACAAGACATATTTTGCAAAGATTTTAGACTAAGTTCATGATAATTAAGTTCATCTAATCAAATTATTTAATGAACTCCCACTCAGATTTGACATCCCTCTAGTCATCTAAGTGTTACACGATCCGAGTCGACTAGGCCGTGTCCGATCATCACGTGAGACGGACTAGTCATCATCGGTGAACATCTCCATGTTGATCGTATCTTCTATACAACTCATGTTCGACCTTTTGGTCTCTGTCTTCCGAGGCCATGTCTGTACATGCTAGGCTCGTCAAGTTAACCTAAGTGTTTTTGCATGTGTAAAACTATCTTACACCCGTTGTATGTGAACGTAGGAATCTATCACACCCGATCATCACATGGTGCTTCAAAACGACGAACTTTAGCAAGGGCGCACAGTTAGGGGGAACACTTTCTTGAAATTATTATGAGGGATCATCTTATTTACTACCGTCGTTCTAAGTAAACAAGATGCATAAACATAATAAACATCACATGCAATTATATAGTAGTGACATGATATGGCAATATCATATAGCTCCTTTGATCTCCATCTTCGGGGCTCCATGATCATCTTCGTCACCGGCATGACACCATGATCTCCATCTTCATGATCTCCATCATCGTGTCACCATGAAGTTGCTCGCCAACTATTACTTCTACTACTATGGCTAACGGTTTAGTAATAAAGTAAAGTAATTACATGGCGTTAAATCATTGACACGCAGGTCATACAATAATTAAGACAACTCCTATGGCTCCTGCCGGTTGTCATACTCATCGACATGCAAGTCGTGATTCCTATTACAAGAACATGATCTCATACATCACAATATATCATTCATCATTCATCACAACTTTTGGCCATATCACATCACAAGGCAATTGCTGCAAAAACAAGTTAGACGTCCTCTAATTGTTGTTGCATCTTTTACGTGGCTGCAATTGGGTTCTAGCAAGAATGTTTTCTTACCTACGAATAACCACAACGTGATTTGTCAACTTCTATTTACCCTTCATAAGGACCCTTTTCATCGAATCCGCTCCAACTAAAGTGGGAGAGACAGACACCCGCTAGCCACCTTATGCAACTAGTGCATGTCAGTCGGTGGAACCTGTCTCACGTAAGTGTACGTGTAAGGTCGGTCCGGGCCTCTTCATCCCACAATACCGCTGAAGCAAAATAAGACTAGTAGTGGCAAGAAAGTTGACAAGATCTACGCCCACAACAGATTTGTGTTCTACTCGTGCAATAGAGAACTACGCATAGACCTAGCTCATGATGCCACTGTTGGGGAACGTTGCATAAAATTAAAAAAATTCCTACGTTCACCAAGATCAATCTATGAGTTCATCTAGCAACGAGAGAGATGAGTGCATCTACATACCCTTGTAGATCGTGTGTGGAAGCGTTCAAGAGAACGGGGTTGAGGGAGTCGTTCTCGTCGTGATCCAAATCATCGGAGATCCTAGCGCCGAACGGACGGCACCTCCGCGTTCAACACACGTACGGTCAACGTGACATCTCCTCCTTCTTGATCCAGCAAGGGGGGAGGAGAGGTTGATGAAGATCCAGCAACACGACGGCGTGGTGGTGGATGCAGCAGGGCTCCGGCAGGGCTTCGCCAAGCGACTACGGGAGGGAGAGGTGTAGCAAGGGGAGAAGCGAGGTGCCAGGTGTTGGGTGCAGCTGCCCTCCCCCCCCCTCTTTATATAGGGACCCCAGGGGGGCGCCGGCCCTAGGAGATGGGATCTCCTAAGGGGGCGGCGGCCAAGGGGGGAGACTTGCCCCCCAAGGGAAGTGGAGGCGCCCCCTCCCCTAGGGTTCCCAACCCAAGGCGCAGAGGGGGGCCTAGGGGGCGCACCAGCCCACTAGGGGCTGGTTCCCCTCCCACTTCAGCCCATGGGGCCCTCCGGGATAGGTGGCCCCACCCGGTGGACCCCCGGGACCCTTCCGGTGGTCCCGGTACAATGCCGGTGAACCCCGAAACTTTCTCGATGGCCGAAACTCGACTTCCCATATATAATTCTTTACCTCCGGACCATTCCGGAACTCCTCGTGACGTCCGGGATCTCATCCAGGACTGCGAACAACTTTCGGTTTGCTGCATACTCATATTCATACAACCATAGCGTCACCGAACCTTAAGTGTGTAGACCCTACGGGTTCGGGAGACACGTAGACATGACCGAGACGGCTCTCCGGTCAATAACCAACAGTAGGATTTGGATACCCATGTTAGCTCCCACATGCTCCTCGATGATCTCATCGGATGAACCACGATGTCGAGGATTCAAACAACCCCGCACTACAGGAATCAGCTACTTTGTCGTCTGCCACGGCGGACGGCAAAGGCATGAATGGCGGACGGCAAAGGCCTTTGCCGTCAGCCGTGGACGGCAAAAGGCTCCGGCAAAGTAGGCTTCGGTAAACAGCTACTTTGCCGTCTGCTACTGATGGCAAAGTCTTTGCCGTCAGCGGCAGACGGCAAAGAGAGTGCGGCAGATGGCAAAGAAGGCGGACGGCAATAATTGCGCTGTCAGTCCGTTAAGTGGCTAACGGCAGGCCTTTCTAGTGTCTTTGCCGTCCGCCGTATGATGTCATCTACACGTCACTACATGGCAGGTTCTTTGCCGTCTGCCACTGATGGCAAAGTCTTTGCCGTCTGCCACTGTAGGCAAACTGACCAAACGGGTCAGCTCCCAGGAAGCACAGCTGGATGCCACGTGCCTTCTTTGCCATCCGCGGCAGACGGCAAAGAGCCTGTTGCCGTCGGTGGCAGACGGCAAAGAGCAAACATATTGGCTCTTTTATCTGTTTTTTATTAAATCCAACAATTTTCATCACAAATATAGATGACATATATAGATATATTTCAAAAGGCCATTACAGAGAAAACATATAAGATATACAACACATAACTTCATCATCCAACCATATATATTACATGCATAGTTCCATCATACATAACAAGTTCAACATAGAGGCATCCAACCATATATATTACAATAGTTTCATCCAACGATACATGCATAGTTCAACGATACAAAAGAAACAGAGAAAGGGATAAGGAGCACTCCATCTATGCAAGCTTTCGTCAAGTGAATGAACTCTGCAAAATGAAAAATAAGAAAGTTAGAACAAGAAGAGTAGAACAAGAAGAAGACTAGAACAAGAAGAGTATGTCATTTATGAGCTAACTTACGTGAAATGGATCATATATGAGCTAACTAAGTTGAAATGGGTCGTTTATGAGCTAGCTAAGGTGAAATGGATCATTTATGAGCTAACTTAGTTGAAATGGGTCGTTTATGAGCTAACTAAGGTCAAATGGATCATTTTTCAGGTAACTAAGGTGAAATGGATCTTTTTTAGCTAACTTAGATGAAATGGATCATTTATGAGCTAACTTAGTTGAAATGGATCGTTTTTGAGCTAACTTAGGTGAAATGGATCATTTATGAGCTAATTTAGTTGAAATGGATCTTTTTGAGATAACTTAGGTGAAATGGATCATTTAAGAGCTAATTTAGGTGAAATGGATCGTTTTTTAGGTAACCTAGGTGAAATGGATCGTTTATGAGCTAAATTAGTTGAAATGGATCGTTTATGAGATAACCTAGGTAAGATTGGTCATTTTGGAGTTAACCTAGGTGAAATGGGTCATTTTAAAGCTAACGTAGGTAAAATGGATCATTTAGGAGCTAATTTAGGTAAAATGGGTCATTTTGAGCTAACTTGGATGAACTGGATCATTTATAAGCTAACCTAGGTAAAATGGGTCATTTTAGAGCTAACTTAGGTAAAATGGATCGTCTATAAGCTAACTAAGCTAATTATGCAATTTTTGACATAAGTAAGCTAAGTACAGATCGTTTTAGAGCTAACTTAGGTAAAATGGATGGTTTTGGAGGTCAGTAAGCTTATTAAGTCATTTTGGAGGTGAAGAAGCTAAGTCTAGGTCATTATGGTAAGCATTGGAGGAAATAAAGCTAAGTCTAGGTCTTTATGCATGTGTTAAGCAAAACACTAGATAAACTTACCAAGATGTAGGAGGTGTAGGAGCGGGGTGGCTCGTGTCGGTAGCTAGAGAAGGATCGTGCGATGCTTGTCTGGAGTTACGCTGCACCAAAGATCATTTCCAATGTCTTGTTAGCATGATGACACTCAAATGTTAAGACTAGCAAGTAATGTCCATTCAAATAAAACTCACCGTGGTCCCAGGAGCAATCACTGGCATCGGCGGAGCGGTCTGACATGTCTTCTTGCACACAGACTGCACATTTGGTTTTGACGACTCAGTCATACTAGTTAGTAATGAGACAAACACTACATGAATGTTTTGGCTAATCTGCAGAAGAAACTTACCACAAGGAGCTCGTACATGGCCCTTGCCTGCATGTCATTCTGTGCCCTCTCCTCCTCCATCATCTTTGTCGTCCTCTCCTCCAACTCCCGCTGCCTCTCCGCCGCCTCCGCCAGAAGTTTCTCTGTTCTATCTCTCTCACTCTGTATAGCAGCCTGCAACACCACTCACATGACCATTTGTAATCATTGATGGAAGCGCACACAATGTAATGGAGAAAGATAACTGAGTACGTAATACCTGACACTACTAATAATCTCGATCAGTATCATCAATAAATGCGTAATCATCATCATCACTATAATCAATGACGGGCTCATAGGGTTCATTGGCATCAACATGTGCAAGGCCACCTTGACGTAATCGGTCAAGCATTGACAGGTCATCCGCAGCAGTAACCTCTTCTTGTTCCGGCTCTTCTTGTTCCTCCTCTGGGGTGATGTCGGATTCATTGTCGCTGTCTACTTCAATGTTTTGGGGTGAAGTATAGCGGTTCTTGAAACGCTTTTTGGAAAGACGTGTCTCTTGGAAGAATTCTCCTTCATATGTGTCTGGGTTAATGTGAGGTTCATAATCCTCTTCCTTTGGGGGAGAAAGTCTAGCACATGGCGGCACTTCATAAACGACATCCCAACCTTTCAGATTTGAATTAGTTTGGCAGGCCCACGGTAGATAGAATACTTGGGTCGCCTATTGAGCCATAATATAGACATCAGGAACATCTAAATGAGTGCTTTGGTTGATTTCAACTAGCCCTACATGTACATGTTCATGAGAATTTCCCTCATAGCTGGCCTTCCAAGATTGAACCATGCCTTTGGCTTCGTCCAGTTCTGCTTTCCTTTCGGTTCTTTTATGTTTTGTAACGGCCTATCACATAGCGCCTCCAGATCGACTCTAGCCTTAGTATTATCCTTTGACTTCCCATCTATGCCGAACAATGTACCAAAAAGTGCCTCGGCGATATTCTTCTCAGTGTGCATCACGTCGATGTTGTGTGGGCAAAGGAGGTCTTTGAAGTAAGGCAGATCCCATAAGCATGTTTTGTGAGTCCACGTGTGCTTAGTATTATACCCCTTGAAGTACCCTGGACGTTGTGGATCTGGCTCGAGAGCGTTTAACTGACCCAAGGTCTATTGGCCTGTCAATGCAGGTGGTGCAGAGTTTTTGACAACTCTACCCCTGATGAAGTTCTTCTTGTCTTTCCTGAACTTATGACGAGGATCCAGGAACTGTCTATGCATGTCGAAGCAAGAAAACTTGCGACCGGCCTGAAGCCAACGAAACTCAAGATCTCCCTTGCATGTGGGGCATGGGAACCTTCCATGCACACGCCAGCCAACGAATAGCGCATACGCCGGCAAGTCATGCGTCGAGTACATTTACCAGACACGCATTATGAAGTTCCGTTTGCTAAAGGCGTCGTATGTCTTGAACCCATTATCCCAGGCTTCTTGCAATTCGTCCTTAAGCGGCTGCATGTACACATTCATATTTTTGCCCGGATAGTTGGGTCCTGGAATTATCAACGTTAGGAAAATGTTCTTTCTTTGCATAATCTGTCCGGGGGGGAGATTGAGTGGAAAGACAAATACGGGCCAACAACTGTATTGGGCTGCCATCATACCAAACACACTGAACCCATCCGTGCTGATGCTGACTCGAGGATGCCTCGGATCTGCCGCTTTGTCAGCATGTAATTCATCAAACTTTTTCCACGCAACACCATCCGATGTGTGTACCATCATCAGATTCCCATCTGCATCTAGTTCGGTTCTTTTGCCTGTTTTGTGCCATGTCATCTATCTGGCCGTCTCTTCGACCATTAAAAGATGTTGAAGTCTTCGTACGATTGGCATATACCAAAGAACACTAACGGGGATTTTGGTCTGTGTCTTCTCACCCATACCGTTGTCTACCACAATATACCTGGAAGACTTGCAAATGGGACAATAGTTCAAGTCCGCATAGTCAAGCCTAAATAAGGCACATCCTTTCTCACAGGCATGTATCTTCTCATAGGGCATCTTCAGTGCACGGAGGATTTTGTCCGACTGGTACAGGTTTGCAGGCATTACATGGCCTTTGGGTAGAAAGCGTCCAAATACTGTCATAATTGCGTCATAGCATTCTCTGCCCAAGTTGAACTGAGCCTTCAGAGCCATTACTTGTGAGATGGCATCCAACTGACAAAGCTCAGTGTGCTCATGGAGCGGACGTTTCGAAGACTCCAACATTTCATTGAAGGCCTTTGCAGATTCCTCCATCTCCTCGTCCGAATCCCGAGCATCATCATAGCCTTGCACCATGTTTTCCATCCCGGTACCATGCTCGTCGGTGCGACGACGATCCACCTCAGCTCGGTCACGTTGGGCAGACTCACCATGAAATGTCCACACCGTATAATCGGGCGTAAAACCACTCTTCTGCAGGTGTTTTCCCATTTCAGCCTCTGTCTTCTTTTCCCAATTGCCGCACCAGAAACAGGGGCACCAGGTTTTCTTTTGGCCATTTGCAAATGCGGCTTGCACAAACCCCTTAGTTTTTGTGAACCATTCAGCGCTCCATTTGTTCTGACCAGTGTGACCGGTATACATCCAAGCACGGTCACTCATCTTGACTTTCAGAGCTACTGGACACACAACAATTATATATGTAATTCACCATGTATATATTCATCAGTTGATCTACTTTGTCAATTTTATTACGTCCATGCAACCTACACTCTAATAGGTAATGATAGGTCCTAATCCCACCCGTGTATGTGTAGATTGGGTTTATTTTCCCATGCTATGCTCCGGATCCGACGCAAAATTTCGGCAGCACCTCCCCGCTGTTCTCCTGATACACGTCTCTGCAATAAACAGAGAGGATGTGTACCCGGAGAACAACAGGGGAGGCACTGACGAAATATATGCTTCGGATCCGGAGCAAAGCATATGGGAAAACGAACCCAATCTACACATACTCGGGCTGTCCATGGATAGCGTTGGACAATTCGAAAGAATCAAGGTTATAAATATGCAAATGCATGCATATTTATAACTATGACGCTTTCGAACGGGAGACACATATTGGTTACGCATACTGATGATTCAAGACACATATATAGCTAGCTATCAAGTTTCATCGGAATAGATCAAATAATTAATGGGGGAGGAGGACTTGTCATTTGTGCTCACCCACGAACGAAGGGGCAGAGCTCGTCAAACGCACGGCGAGGTCGTCGAACACCAAACCTCGCAGCGATGAAACAACTGCACATTTAAAACTACACGATCAACACAATTATATATGATGTTTTTCATAACAAAATCGAAAAATATATGACCTAACTAATAATTCACAAATATATGACCCCGTCGGCCTCT
>NC_057807.1:650891004-650891555 GCF_018294505.1 Triticum aestivum | reverse complement strand
GTCTAGGGGTCGGGGTGTCGTGTCGGGGTCGGGATGCCGTGTCGGGTTGGGGTGCCGTGTCGGGTCGGGGTTTTTCCTCTTTTTTCCTTTTATTCTTCTTCCTATTATTCATTTTCTTCCTTTTCTTCCTTTTCTTCCTTCTTCTTCTTCTTCTTCTTTCCTTTTTCCTCTTCTTCTTCTCCTCCTCTCCTCTTTTTTCTTCTTCTTCTTTTTTCTTCTCCTCCTCCTCTTCTTCTTCCTCCTTTCCTTTTTCCTCTTCTTCTTCTCCTCCTCTCCTCTTTTTCTCTTCTTCTTCTTCTTTCCTCAAACTAAACTAAAGCTAAAGCTAAAACTAAAACTAAATCTAAACTAAACATAAACCTAAAACTAATAAAACAGAAAAAAAGGGAAAAACTAAATCTAAACCTAAAATTGAACTAAAACTAAACCTGAAACTAAAACTAAAACTAAATCTAAACTAAAACTAAAAAAGAAAAAAACAGAAAAAAAACAGAAAAAAGGAGGGGGGCTCACCTGGGGCAGGGCCGATGGAGGAGTGGGCGGGGTGGTGG
>NC_057807.1:650876892-650889473 GCF_018294505.1 Triticum aestivum | reverse complement strand
CGAGAGGCGGCGGCGCGCGGCGGGCGGTGGCGGCGGCGGTGGGGTGGGAAGTGGTGGCGGGGCGAGGAGAGAACAGAGAGGGGCGGGGGGGTACGGGCCGTTAGATACTGCCCTCTTTGCCGTCCGCCCCTCTTTGCCGTCCGCCCTTTTGCCTCTTTGCCGTCTGCCAGCTGACGGCAAAGAGGTGGGCCGTTAAGTTTTTCCCAAACGGGCGGGGGGTGGGGGCCACCTCTCTCTTTGCCGTCTGCCAGCTGATGGCAAAGATTCTTTGTCGTCTGCTGGCGGACGGCAAAGAGCTTCTTTGCGGTCAGCCTGATCTTTGCCGTCTGCTTTTTGGTAGCTGATGGCAAAAAGCTTCTTTGCCGTCAGCTAGCAGACGGCAAAGAGCTGGCTGATGGCAAATTAGCTGATTCCAGTAGTGTCGTATACAATTCCCTTTGTCAATCGGTATGTTACTTGCCCGAGATTCGATCATCGGTATCCCAATACCTCGTTCAATCTCATTACCGGCAAGTCACTTTACTCGTACCGTAATGCATGATCTCGTGACCAGACACTTGGTCACTTTGAGCTCATTATGATGATGCATTACCGAGTGGACCCAGTGATACCTCTCCGTCATACGGAGTGACAAATCCCAGTCTCGATCCGTGTCAACCCAACAGACACTTTCAGAGATACCCGTAGTATACCTTTATAGTCACCCAGTTACGTTGTGACGTTTGGTACACCCAAAGCACTCCTATGGTATCCAGGAGTTACACGATCTCATGGTCTAAGGAAGAGATACTTGACATTGGAAAAGCTCTAGCAAAACGAACTACATGATCTTGTGCTATGCTTAGGATTGGGTCTTGTCCATCACATCATTCTCCTAATGATGTGATCCCGTTATCAACGACATCCAATGTCCATAGTCAGGAAACCATGACTGTTTGTTGATCAACGAGCTAGTCAACTAGAGGCTCACTAGGGACATGTTGTGGTCTATGTATTCACACGTGTATTACGATTTCCGGATAATACAATTATAGCATTAATAAAAGACAATTATCATGAACAAGGAAATATAATAATAATCCTTTTATTATTGCCTCTAGGGCATATTTCCAACAGTTCATTCAAGCCCATTCTCGACTCAACTAATAACATCATTACAAGGAACCCAAGAGTCAAGGAGCGGTTTGATCTCCCCTATCTTCTTCATCGTGACCTTGATGATTGGCGCCGGCACGACGGAGGCCTCGCCCTGTGCAAGTTGATACCGCTTGGTAATGATACGTATGATGTTAAGATGCCATCACTTGACAGTAAGGCTTGGGCAGGCGCAAATGGAGATTGGGTTGTTTACATTGGGTCCAACTGCGAGTGGGAACTTGTGAATGTGTACACTCGTGACCGGGTTCCACTTCCAAAAATCTCAACATACTATCCAGAGGTTGAGCACACCGGTATTGTACGCACGTTCAAATACGATCATGGTGACTGTCTTCTAAGGAAGATAGCAATTTGTCGAGTTCCCAACCGCTCTTGGAATTACAACAACTATGAAGTTGTTGCTATCTTTGACAAGCTTATTGCCGTCCTTCGTGGTTTGACTGGATGGATATTGCTCAAAAATCAGTTTCTGTACACAAATGAGTATTGTGATGCAATTCAATACGAGGGCCTTGTGTTTGCTGCCACCACTCGTGGCACTGTTTTTGCATGGAATCCTTATGCTTTCGGTATGTTTGTCTTCCACCATAATTATAATTGTTTCATTCACATGCGTGCGGGTTAGCAAGTTTCCCCTTACTAATTAACCTTCTTCTTGTGTTTCCAAGGTCCGGTGAACATTCCACCACCCATACTTGAAAAAATTTATAACCAAGGGGGAGATGACGATGGTGATGATCACGAGCATGAGGACGAGCGGCGCCCATATACTTTGTGGTGCCTGGCAACTAATTCCGATGGATCACCTCTTCTTGTGTGTATACAGCCCACTGATGATATTACTACTAAGGAAGCAGATGTAGTCTCCCATGGTCGCACTCTCCGGACCTATTCCAACACCCGTTGCATGGTATTCGGGATGGATACTAGTGTGCTAGCGCCAACTCCTTCTCCCTGGTACAGAATTGATAGGCTTGGAGAAAACTCGCTCTTCCTTGGACAAAACTATCCAATGATGGTGAAAGGCGATCCAACTGCTATTGACACAACGTTACTACCATTTATGAGAAGCAACTGTGTCTATGCCTCGTACATTTGGGTGGTTCCCTACCCTGGTACTGATATAGTAGGCCGCTTCAGCCTGGATGCTCAGTCCTCCGTTGGTCTCCAGATCGACAATGGATGGCCCGCCCCAGAGAATCACTTGTGGTTCAAAGCAAGCGTTTCCAACGCTGAGGAATGGTTGAGTTGAAGTTCATTTCATTGCTTGTTATTTGTTGTGTGGTGAAAACTTTAGTATTTATAATGTATCCTCGTTGTCGATGTGGGTTGATGACCTGTTGTATGTAATAAAATGATATATCTGTGATAAACTTACTAAATTTATGAATGGCTTTCGAGTCGCTTCTCTGAGTGAGTGGTGCGACGAGGCGAAAAAATATTTTCCGAATACATAATTGTACGTGCATTGCAACAGGTTATTGGATGAGGCCAATCAACAATAGTAGTACACTATTTGTACTAGCTTCACATGCTTTGCACGTCGGGCGGGTGTTTTTACTATAGCCATATGTTAATATGTGTTCGATGTATGTAACCGGCACCTCGAATCCTCGATACTAGTAGAAGTAGTATATAGTAAGTAGTAGGAGTAGTAGGATGGCATGGGCCAGAACAAGCATTCACGTCCAGGAGTACGGCACACGCCACCACCACGACATCCATCTGACACCATATTATTTCTTGGAGTCCGTGCTAGAGCAATCTCTTCAACCTCGTCGTTTATCTAACTTCAGTCATCGTGCGGCGGGCGAGGTGGTGGTTTGCCGATAGTCGGTTTCCTCAACTGCGGTCCCACTTGTAAGGCCAACTCCAACGCACGACCCCAAACGGACCTCCATTTTGCACAAACTCCAACGATAATTTTGACTAGACAAGCAAGACCAAAGAAAACAAGAACCACAATAATACATTTTACTACTCCTGTAAGTTGGATTAGAGCATCCACAATGTGCATTTTTCACTGCCTCTAAGCACTCTCTCTCTTCTTAGAGGTCGCCTCCCTACACTGCACTTCACGTCTCTAAGCAAAAAATCTCTAGCATCGCCTCTTAGCTTAGAGGCTGCCTATTGTGATTTAAATAATCAAGCAGCCCCACCCGTCAGCCTGTTTGTGCTCCCAACGATGCATGTGATGCGCCAAAGTTCTCCTCCATTCAGATTACCATGCCTTTGTTTAATCAATCATGGGCCCACAATAGAGGCTAAAGCAAAATGTTATACACTGCGTGGTTTTGATTGTTTGGAGGCAGCGTTGTGGGGTCCAGCTTAGAGGCAAGCTAGCCTCTGAGCACTGTGGATGCCCTTAGTGCCTTCTCGATGCATTCATTATTGATTTGCGGAGGCTCGATCTTGCGTGCTTCTTTCTTCTTCGAGTGTAAAGAAGTAGACATTGCTTCCTCGCATCTAGTCTCATGTCTAGCCTCTATTCTAGTAGGAGTTTCAACAAGTGCACTAGTCTCATCTCTAGCCTCTGTGCTAGCTAAAAGTTCTAGAACATCTACTAAATTGCGCTCTATCAATATATGGATGTACTCTTCTTCCCAATACCAAGACTTGCATCCATTCTACTCCCTCCGTTGCACAATACATGCCTTCTATTTGTCAAAATATATATGTATCTAGACATGTTTTAGTATATAGGTACATCCAATTTTTGGACAAATGGAAGTCAAGTATTTTGGAACGGAGGGAGTACACAAAAAAATTTAAGTTAGCACAACTAGTCTAATCCGAGAGCACAACCGAAGATTTGGTCGGGTTCTTCCTCCTTTTGCCGACACGTGGGACATCCAATATCCAGGTCGTGTCATGAAAGAAAATAGAGTGGTAGTTGAAGCCACGTGATGTGTATCTTGGGTTAAACTGTAAATAGAATATTAATACTACTCTTGAGTAACTACAAAAGCGGCCAGCAAAGATCTTTATTGGATTTGTTTTTTTTCATCACCAGCACGTCGAGGTGAAAGATGTGCAGGTTCAGTGGGTCCTCTTGCGTTTTCACTGACATGTGGGACCGCATGTGAGCAAACAGACGATGGGCTCCGCGCGTTCGCTGGCTGGTTGAGAAGAGAGATAGAGGAGGGCTGAGCACGGACTGCAGGAAATTTGTTCTACGTACCTCGATATAGGCTCGATATAGTGGGGTGGCATGGGCCATAACTAGCATTCACGTCTAGCAGTACGGTGCACACCACCCACACGAGTCCCATCCGACACCAATTTTCTTGGAGTCCGTGCTACAGTCATCTCTTCTCCCTCCTGTTTTCTCAGCCATCGCACGGTGGGAGGGGTGGGGGTTTGCCGATAGTCGGTTTGCCCAACTACGGTCCCACTTGTAAGTGAAAATGCAACACCGCACACATTCCCGCTTGAGCGGCGTGCCGGACCAACCGTGTGGGGGTGCGACGTGAACATGGCAGGCTTTTCCTTTTGAACTCGTAACTTGTAAAATTTGGTTCTGCTCCATGGCGCGACCGATAGATAGAAAATAACGATTTTGCCTAGAGTAATGAGAAGTTTGGTTCTGGCGCCGTTCATGCATGAAGTACGTATGAAAATTATGAAGTTGATGTGGAAGGTAAGATAATTACTAGTAGTATCATATACTACTACATGGAATTGACGGAAAGGTAAAAATACATACGGATCCATCAATGACATCCTCGCGCCCTAGTGCGCCGTGTCACCAACCGACGTGTGAGGAGCAGCGGCGTTAGCGGTGAGCTCAACGTGCTTCTGAAAAATGTCGTCCAAGGTTTCCCTGCGGTCCAAGAAGGCCAGCGTCCTATCGTCCTCCTCTTGCATGTAGTAGTCCTTGTGGATGATTTGCGCGTAGACGTGGGTGATTATGTTGATGGTGTCTTAATGCGCCAGGCGCTGCGTGGCGAGCGCGACCTCGAGGTGGACATTCTCCGGCATGACGGCGGGCAGTCGCAGGGCCACGAGTGCGTCGAAGAGGTTGTCACCATAGTGGCCGTCGAAGGTGGCGGGCATCGCAGAGCCTGGGCGCGTCGGCTGGAGGCATACGTCAAAGTCGTCCGCGAGCTTCTTGACGATAATGAACTTGTTGAGGAAACCGATGAGGACCTCGTCAAACAAGGAGATGAAGTTGTCATCCAAGCGGCCCTTCACCCTGGCGGCCTCAAGCAATACTACCTGGAGACGTTCCTCGGTGCCAGGCCGTAGGCCAGCGTCGTGGACCATCTGGCACAGCCAGCTGATGCTCGCGCTCATCGCCTCCATGGGTCTAGCTAAGCTTCTAGTCAATTGATCTTGCGATTCGAGTGATCACTCTTACCCTTGGTTAGCGTGCGTAGGTGCGTAGGATTTCGTACTACTCCTCGGCCCTCTACTGCACCTGCCTTTGGCTGTATGATAGGTGGGCTAGCCACCCCTTGGGCCCACGTGTCATTCACCCAAAGGCAGTTGCCGTAAGTCAATGACGATGCGTCCCCCTCCATGCCGGTGCAGTATAGTCATCTCACCAGACCTCTAGTTGGGGCCCAATGAGATAAGTTTGATGTTTACTGGTTTATTGGTCCCCTTTGCATTTTGCGCCAAGTTTTGACCTTTGATTTAACTAATAAAATGTTAATGCATGTAAACAAAAATGTTGTGTAAGTCATCTTACGAAAACCAAATAATCCCAAAACACTTAGGCTAGACATAGTGGGAGTAACTTAGGTAGTAACATAACACATCCCAAGAAACAATTGCTTATGTGGCATGGAGTTAATGAGGAAAGAGATGCTTGTGGTAACATAATATGTTACTGTAACATAACACATCCCAAGACAAAATGAGTCTATATCTCAATTAATGAAGGCTTGCATGTTACCATCCATATGTTACTACCCACTATGAAGGTAGTAACATAGACTAATAACATATGCATGTTACTAGTCTAAGTTACTCCCCACTATGACCAGCCTTAGGCACGGTGCATTAACTCCCTCCTTGTTTCTTATTTCGTGACATAACTACCAAACATGACATGCAGTGTTTAGTTCATTGCATGTAATCCTATTAGTACTCTAGTTAGCAAAAAGACATTAAGTTCTCTCGCTGATAGGAATAAAACACCATGTATTTATTTACAGAGGGAGTAGTACATTTTTTGTGACATGCATTACTAGATATTGCTAGTCAAATACTAAAATCCAGATGGACGTGGTAGTACTCCTAAATCCAGACGGTGGTGCTACTAGTACTAGTAGTAGTAGTACCAATGTAGTAGTAGGAGTACTAGCACTGTACTACCCGTTGGTCAAATTATTACGTGTTGCTCCTCACAGTGAAGTGACAAGACCCTACGCCGGAGATGACACCTGAGTATAGGCGCCGTGTTCGGCATACCATAGTCAGCCTCACCATCTACAGTCACTATCATCATGGCTGTAGAGCTATCCTGCTTACAACTAGCCCTGTTTGACATAATTTCCCGTGCGTAGATGCCCGTGCATTACACGGAACACCAAGATTGGGGGTGGACGGCGCCGGCAGCGGCCATCGCGCCAGATTTTTACACGGCCTTCTAGATGTGGTGGGGAGGAGATAAGGCTGATTGTGAGAGACAAGGAGTTGTTTGTAAATAGGGAACAAGTGCGGGCATCTTTTTGCAAAAATGGAGAATCTTGGTTTGTATGCGTCAGATCTAGATCCGACGGCTATTGGTGAAAGATGGGAGGCACAACATCATCACCAACTCAGGACCTGTTTGATTTGCAGGATTTTGAAAACGCAGGAATAGGACACGGCAATATTACAAGTTTCAAACTGATATTACAAATGTTAGGAGTAATGTTGCACCTACGAAGAGGGAATTACTAGGAAGTTTACGTAAGAACTTTTGTTACTTTAGGTGGATGCAGCATTATCGTACAAACTAAAATCCACCGCCCTGACAAGTCACTAATGGGCAAATAAGTTTTCGAGTTTCTGTCCACTTGATGTTTCAAAAACAAATTCAGCTTCTGCGGAGACTTTGTCATTTAGGCTTAGACGCTTGCGGTGATCAGCAGGCCATTCATTGTTGCACCAGAGAATGCCAAACCTCACTACCATGAGCACACTTGCCTCTAGAACAAAGAACCTGTCCAATTTAATCTCAGATGTGCTGCCTCGGTAGTCGATCAAATCAATTTCTGTAAGATGGAGATCAAGGCATTCGATGAGATTGTTATAGTGCAGCACATTTTTCACTTTCGGGTCTTTTTTTATCTGCAAAAGAAGAGAACATATTAGAGCAGCTGGCTGTATAAGATTACCGTGTCATCAAGAGGTACCAATATCATTCGCTCATATGATAGGGTTGGCTGGCTAGTGATATTCTCTCTCTCTCTCTCTCTCTCTCTCTCTCTCTCTCTCCTCTCATTTAACTAGGAGCACATGAAGAGCTTGGGCATTTGTTGCCTTCCACTATGTGGCCGATGCCATATTTCGCAAAAGTATGCCACATAATACGCATCGATGTCAAATCAAAAGATTTTGGCACCGCTCTCGTGATGTGAGAGAGTTGGCACCGTTGTGCACACAGACCAACATGTATAAACAAATCAATCAAACCAACTACACCAGCCTCTCACTCTCCCAAACAAGTGTTTTTTATTGCCTCGGTCCTCTCTCTCTCTCATGCAGTGTTTTTTCATTGCGTGAGTTAATTTGGCACCGGAGCAAAGTAGGTGATCAAGATTGGGCCACCAGGTGAGCAATGGAGGGGCATCGATGCCAAATGCATCACAAGTGAATTTGGCACATGTTTTGGCCTACATAGACCACTTTTGTACTCCCTCCGTCCCAAAATTCTTGTCTTAAATTTGTCTAAATACGGATGTATCTAGTTACATTTTAGTGTTAGATACATCTGTATCTAAACAAATGTAAGACAAGAAGTTTGGGACGGAGGGAATACTACCTCGTATTTAGTATAAAATTTTGACCATAGATTTACCTAAGAAAATGCCAATGCATATCACTAAAAATTACACCATTTGAAATTATGTTCAAATATGAATCCAATGATATAGTTCTTAGTGACATGCATTAACATTTTGTCAGTTAAATCTATGGTCAAATTTTGATACTACAAAATTGGAAGAGTAAACCAGGACAGAGGTAGTACTTGCTCTTAGGGTAACCATAGAGTTACTGGAGTAGTCTAAGTTACTTTCCACTATGACTAGCCTAGGCTACTATAGTAGTACAGCATAAAAACGATGCAGGTGATCACATGAGAAAAAATACTAAAAACATTTCTTTCGGTGCAGTGCGTAGATTTAGTTTTGAACACTACACTTGTCATCGTAATTTGGGAAAATTACGAAAAAAATTGAGCTACGTTGTGATTACCGTTTACTTATAGGAAAATAGTTTCACCTCGATGAGTAGCTTCTCCGTGCACGGAAAGCATGTAAGGAATCCAACAACTTGATCCAGATTGGGGCCGATAGATTTTAGTGCTAAGATCTTCACTATGGCATGGACTGGGTCAAGCTTGTGGGAATCATTTTCTGGAAAACGGTCGTAAATACATCAAGAAGAAATTTAAAAATGTGAATTTCAAGAAGACGGAGAAGAAGATGAGTGATGTACCTGAACGATTACGGATCCAATAAAGAGTTCGGAGAATTGACAGACGAGTACACCAACGCTGTCAATTTCGACGCGTCAATGACCCTGATTTTTGTTGGACCTTCTAGAACCGATACAAGCAATCTCTCAAGGAAAGGCGCATTCTCAATGACCATAACGTGGAACAGCTGGAGTGATGTCTTCCCAATTCATGTCTTGTTGCGGGGCCAGGAAGACACATAAATCCATCGGAGATTCATCGAGGCGATGTGGAAGCTAATGAACCCGTGGATCTGCTCAAGACGAAGGTACTCGAGTGCAGTACAGCTGCGGAGCAGGTGCTCCATAGCCTTCTTCGAGATGACAACGTCGAAGAGGTCGAGCTGCTTGAGTTGAGGGAGAAGAATGGCGGGCGCGGCATTAATCTGGGGAAGATAGCAGGAGCTGAAGCTGGCGCGGCGCAGCGTTGGCGTGAGGCGGAGTGCGGACGGCGGCAGAGAGCGACATCGTCCAGCTTCAAAGCTGAGATCCTCGAGCTGATCTAGGGCGGGGGATAAGAACCACTCGTCGAACTTGGGTTGGACCTTGCAGTTGGTACTGAACATGCGGATGTCAAGGCGTCTGGCTGGCCTAGGGTGCGATGAAAGGATCTTGGAGACTGCGGCCATGTGTTTGCAATCCCCGTCGCAGAGGCAGCTGTCGACGGTGAGGTTGAGGGGGACGCAGCGCCAGAGGGGGCGCCACCGCCGGGAGAGCAGGGCGGTCCGCACGGCAGATTTGGTGGGGAGGAGGCCGATGATGACGAGCAGGATGTCATCGGGGAGGCTGCTGATGAAGTCCAGGCTCGCCGGATGCGGTTTTGGCTCGAGCCGCCTCCGCTTGTTGACTACCTCGCCGTCCATCTCAACCGGCAGCGACGCCGGTGTACACGTGTGCTGGTGTGTGTTGTGTGCTGGGTGTGCGCGAGTGTGTCCTTCTGTGCATGTCGTCGCGCAGTGGTGAATTGTGCGCGAGTGCGTCCTTCGCGCGCAAGAAGTGTGTCCTCAAGACCTAAATGTGCCCTCAATTTACTAGCGTGCGGGGTGCTACCCCGAGTGGTTTCAACTTTGTTTACTTCACCGCGTGTTAGATGGGCCTCTAATTTACTTATTTTCACCCACTGCCACATGGGCCAGCACACGAAGATACAACGAGCTGACAAGGCAGCATGTGGATTGGTTGACTGGTCAACTAAACAATATACGGAGCTATATGCTGACACAGTGAGCGGATAATCCGTCAGTATAGAGAGTTTGAGTGAGAGGGGAGGCCCGTGAGAGATAGCAGTGAGAGAGAGAAAGAGCTACTCCCTACGTTCGATAATGTAGTTCCCACATTTTTTTAAAGTCAAACTTTTGAAACTTTGACCATGTTTATAAAGAAATTACTTATATACAATACCAAAGATAAATGATAGTATGAAGTAAGTACATGTTGTGATGAATCTAATGATCGTTCCAGATGTAAATGTTTTTCTCCACATATACCTGGTCAAACTTTTCTGAGGTTTGACTTTTCAAAACATCCATATGCTTATGGACGTGATAGAGTCCCTAGAGAGAGAGAGAGTGAAAAAAATGTGTGTGCGTGTGTGAAAGAGACATGGACAACACACGATAAAAGTAGAGAAAAAGTGTGCGTGTCTTATGCAAACATATCACACATGCATCTTCGACAACGGAGGCAAGGTGAGGAGATAGTGTGTGGTTGTTTGGAACCGAGAGAGCAAGACCCCTAGCACGTGGCTAAGAGGGGTCTGACAAACAAGGGAGATAGGTTGAGAGAGACGTCCGGAGAAAATGCAAACATGGGGAGGAGAGAGTGTATGTTTGTCATAGAGAGATCCCCTGGAGATCGTGATGGGATTACATGGGTGGGAGATCGAGTGACAAGGTGTGTGCGCGATAGAAGATGCCCCGAGAGATATCCAGATAGACGTATGGATGGAAGGAGACAATACGTGTGTTCCTGATGGCTAGTAAGAGATAATCATACTTAGGAGGGGGGAGTGCTTGCGCCTATGATGGAGTGAGGGATTATGGTACTTAGGAGGGTGCGTGTCACATGGAAAGAGAACAAGGGCGGAGAGTGTTGGATGGGTCTATATGTATAGCGCAAGCGAGACATGTGTATGTGTGAACCAGGGAGATATAAGGTCAGTTTGGCTTGCGTCCTCAGCATCTTTTGCCTGGCCTGGGATTGTGGCTGGATTTCATGCACGCTTGTTTGGTTGCTACCATGTGAAAAAGAAAGCCCGCCTGGCCTGGGTTCCCTTGCACTTTAATTAGCCTGGCTGGACTCCAGACACTGCAAGTAGCCTGGCCCAGGCGACCGATTTTGAACACCTGGCCGTGCTTGGTCGTCCGACCACGAGGCTAACAGCAACATGGATGGATATTAGCATTAAATAATTGCTGCATGGATTGATTGATGGGACATTGATGCTTTGCCTGGCCCAGGCATGAACCAAACGCTTCAGCACCACACAAGCCTGGCCAGGCAGAAATATTTTACATCTCACGTCCATAGCAGGCAGTACTGGCCATCAAGGCATGAGGGTCAGGTCATGAACCAAACTGACCAATAAAGTTTGAGAGAGATTGAGGAGCCCCGATAAGGCTGAGTGGTGCGTCACATAGCTGAGAGGGGGAAAGAGATATTCCATCTGCTCGATAATGCAGTGCATGTAAATTTTTTAGAAGTCAAACTTTAGAAACTTTGATCAGGTTTACGCAAATGTTATTTATATCTACAATACCAAAGATACATCATACAAAACTACATCTCATGGTGAATCTAATGGTATATGTTTGCCGTACTAGATGTAATTGTTTTTCTCCATGTACATGGTCAAACTTTGTGATGTTTGACTTTTCAATAAATCTATATGCTATGGACCGCGGAGAGTGCCTAAGTCGAGATGGATCAAGTGCGTGTGAAGGAGAATGAGTAAGTGTGCAAAAAGAGTATGTGTGTGAAAGAGAAAGTGACAACAAACGATAAATTAGAGAGAGTGTGTGTTTTTTCGTTTCTCGTGCGAAGATATCAAGCATGCATCTCCGAGATGGAAAAGTGAGGCGAGGAGATACACAAAGATAGCTAGTGTGTGATTGTTTGCAACGGAGAGAGACACCCCTGTAGCACATGTCTAATAGAGGTCTAGCCAACAAGGAACAAAGGTCGAGAGGGACACATGGATGGCATGGACGCATGGGGAGGGAGAGAGGGTGTGTTTGTGATAGAGAGATCCCCTCGAGATCGTGAGGGGACTATATGGGTGGGAGATCGAGGGAGTGTGTGCGCGATAGAAAGATGCCCTGAGAGAAATCGAGATAGACCATGCACATGTTTGTGATGGAGACTAAGATTAGCTAGTCATATACATATAGGGGGGACTGCGTGTGCCTACAATTGAGTGAGAGACCATCGTACTTGTCTAGCTAGGCATGATATTGTGTGTGTGTGTGTGTGTCCGTGTGAGATGGAGAGAGAATGAGGGAGAGAGATAGAGTTTTAGATGGGCCTATCGAGTGCGAGTGAGATATGCATGTGTTATGTGTGACCCAGGTGGATGGAGAGTTTAAGAGAGGGGGGGAGAGCTCTGAGACGACAGAGTGGTGCGTGAGAGAGTTACGGGCAAAGAGCCAAGGAATTTGTGTGCGTACGATGAGTGCACCCAAGATATGTAGCTTGGACTAGCTAGAGTATCATACATAGTGTGGGAGAGAGACCTATAGATGGTGTATATATGC
>NC_057807.1:650836802-650876616 GCF_018294505.1 Triticum aestivum | reverse complement strand
GGGACCAACAAGGTTTTTGTGTCGGATGCGTGCGACAGAATTGAAGATTGTCGGCGAGAGAGAGAAAGAGAGAGAGAGGGAACATGAGTCCGGGAGAGGGGGAGGTCGCGTTTTATGCATCAAAGACTGATATAAACCATGTTTCGATATAAACTTGCATTCAAATATTTAAATTGGAGAACATGTTGTCTACAATCCACACATGAACGGATATATGCGTATATCAAACAAGTTCATTGATTTGACTTTCAACATGTTCATGGAGTACTATAATACTGTACAACATGCTACTCGATTGAGGTGTTCAATTTTGGATTTAGTTCACTATTTTGACCTACTGAACGAGCTATTTCATTGAATCGAGATATTTCATTTTGGGTTTGATTCGCCTTTTTGAGTGGGTCAACTATTTGTCACATAGTAAATCGCTAGCAACGAGCATGTAAAAACACATTACTCCCGAGCATCATCTCTCCATCTAAAAATGAAGTGGCAAGCTAATATTTCAAAATTTGATTCGAATCGACTTGGTAAGGTAGACGTGGATGCTCGTTCTCCCAAAATTTAAACGAACCGTTAAACATCCTCTCTGCTCGGTGGAATTCACCCGAGCAAATAATGATGACGAATCCTCTTCACCCTACAAGGTCCTTGCTCTAACTTGGCCCGTGATATGGGTACAACATGCATATAATGTCCTGGAGTGTATCTACTCTGTTGCAATGCCATGTGCTTAGCATGCTGATCATGCATGTAAATATGTCATGCCTTCCTGTTTTTTAGTACCTATTCCATTCATGATAACATGTTTTTAAATTCAAGTATTGTCATTCTACTCTATCGCAATGCCATCTGCTTAATTTGGACATCATGCTTCTGAATATCTTATGCATTGTTATTCATCTATCTATCCTAACAGAAAACAAAACCGACCTCCTATCATCTTGGCTGCCTCCGATTGCTTCATGCTATGCCGGCACATGGTGGAGGTGTTGATCTCCTATTGTTGCTCCCTTCTCGATCTGGTTCGGACGAGAGTTGTACGTCCGACCGTCCGGTCTTTCTCCATCCATCACCCTCCTCATCCTCGGCCATAGAGGAGCAGCATCACCGGTTTCCCGGTGCCCAGCAGCGTGGAGGCACGAGCCCAGGCTGTGACCATGCGGCTCTCCGGGAGCATATATGGCCAAGGGAACTCGATCCTGATCGTGTCTACTGGTGTGTTCTTCTCCTTCAGAAATCACCTCGCCGTGACGATGATCCCGACCGTGGCCACTGGTGTGTTCTTCTCCTTTGAAATCACCTCGCCGCCGTGCTCTCCTGGGAGGCAAGTGCAAACATAAATGCACGGCTGCACGTACATGCAGGAGATGCAGTACTCAGTGGTCAGCACAGGTGTCATTATTTGCCGTGGTGCCCTAGATAGAAGCAGCAGCGACGTATTCCATGGCCATCCCCGGCCAGCAGAAGGCGAATTATGTGGCCCATGCCCCATGAGACGAATGTGAGGTCGAGGTGTCGAGCTAGCTAGCGTGTGTTTGGGAAGACTTCTATAACACTAGGAAGATGCCTCCCCGTGCACTCTGGGCCAATATGGCTACATGATCTCAGGTGAGCACTCAGGTAGGCTACATGATCTCAGGTGATCTAATGTTTGTTTTTGCTTCAGTGTTGCTGCCACCACAGATTGTTGCCAGCCTTGCGGTCTATTTTGTCTGTAGTAAATTAGGCAACTATCCAAGTCTTCTAGATGATTTGCGCAATAGATGGCAACTATGTCTTCCAAATGATTTCCGAAGAAGATTTAGCATAGAACAGAAGAATACGTGCATAGCATAAGAGAAAAGCTCTGCCATAGCTCTGTCGGATATGGATGATCACGATCTGGTCAAAATTCCCAACGAGGGTGAAGCCGTGACGATGCGTGCCAGCCAGCTCAAGGATCTCTTGCTGTACGCCATCGAGCGCCAGCTCCGTCCTCCATGTGCGAAGCAATAACACCATGCAGGTTCGATCTATACAACTCTATACACAGCATACGTCTACTTCAGTTTCTTGCTTTTTGTACAGTGAATTTTTATAGAGCATGTGTTTCGTCTGATTCGCATTGCCATCTAACTAATCTAACTCATTTCTTATCACCGCGTACACTGGAACTCTAGGTTTCATGCCCAGGCTGAGCACAAAGTAGAACCAGCAATTGTACTTCATTATGCCCAGCCATTTTTCACGTTCAAAGCCAATGACCATATCTATGTAGTACAATATGGACTTGATGTACTAAATACTAAATACACATGGGTCATCAACGCCGGAGAGGGTCATCCTATTGTGATGTGGTGTCAAGGTCCATGCAAGAAGGCCAGGACGTATGCATGTGGTACTACACTACTGACTAATCTCTTCTATCTACAACGTGTATATATCTATCTAATTGTTGTTTTCGCTTACCAAAAGGAGGGGTCAACCAGATTGATTTTGTACATCATCGCCCAGTCATATTACGTACAAATATGTAGCAAATCACTTTCACAAAACTTTCTGGCCGAGATGAGGTATTGGCCTTTGATCTCTCTCAACCGATCTATCTAATGTGGTTTTGTAGATCTTGCCCATAAATGGAGATAGGGAGAAAAATAAAATGCCAAAAGCTACATCAACAGGAGAAACCGCAGCATCAGAATCACAAATGTTGTGACGAATCGGATGGGCTCCCACAGTCTGCGTAGTACCAGGTCAAGCAATCTCTAGCAGATGCCACGAGCAAAGATATAGCTAGCTGTTTATCAGTTCATGACTCTTGCTTTGTTCATCATTATGCTTAATCATTACCCTTACATGAAATTCTCAATCCAGTGACATCCATGGTCAAGATTATACAATGCATAACATATATTGTTATATTCAGCTCCCCAACGGCAGATCTATGTTTTTGTATGCTTGCAATGTTTAGACCCAGAGTGTTGATTCTAATTATGCTGCCTATGCCTGCGTGCTATGTTTGGTGTACTGCTATTTTTGTTGATCGTTCAAGATGTATTTTGCACATGTCATTACCAATATATTTGAAAGCATATATTGAACCTACTAATCAATATGTTTTGTATCATTACTATGTTAATTTATTTTTTGGGAAAGATCCGTGTATACGAGTATTATCAAGAGTAGTCCGATAGAACTAATTTGTGAATCAAAATGAGATGCAAAGCCAAACCAAATTTCTAATAGACTTTAGGACCTTTTTAGAATCTGGCGAATTGTTTTCTCCACTCAAGATGTAGAAGTATCTACTCATGCAGCAGACACAAGTTACAATACTCTGGTTTATATATAAAGTTGTAGTAAGTTTATTTGTGTGTGTATAGTCTAGAATTAAATAAGTATCTGAAAATGCATAGAGAACAATCAAGTACAAATTAGTGTAAACTCATATCACTATTTCTACTATTGCAAGGGCTAAATTCAGATTTAATTAGTAGCTGAGCACTTTAGCATTTCCTATTATGCAATGGACTAAATATCATAAAGTTGTACAAGTAGGATCATATAAGTTCACATTATGTTTTTTAGCATCTTGCAATTTTCCTCTAAAGATATAGAAGTATCTGCTCTGATGACGCAGCCACAAGTTGTAGTGATAGACTAGATCAGATTTTTTTGCTTATTTTATATAAATCATCAGGAATTAAACGATATTATAACCTGAAAAGAAAATGCATAGTACAGTGAAAAAGTACAAAGTAGTGTGAATTCCAATTAGCTACGTTATATCTTAAAACTACTGCTGGTAGTAATCTGAGATTTAATCAGTAGTTTGGTGATTTAGTACTTCCTACTATGCAGTGGAGTAAATTTCCTAAAGTTGTACAACTAAGAATGCATATGCATCCTATATGTCTCCATGTTTAACAATCATACATATATTTGCTACTACATTTCCATCTTTGTTTTGATTCTATAGTTTTCGTTGTTTAGTTTTATAACCGAACCATTTCACTTTTAAACTCTTGAATTCATTTTTTCCATCTCTCGCACTACTATGGTGTGGTTTGAGGAGACAAGAGTTACACATATTATAATGAAACAGAAAGAATTTAGTGTTGGTGGAAAACCACTAAGAAAACACCAGCCCGTGCGAATGCACGGGTCGATGACTAGTAAAGTTAATGGGCGTTACTAGTCCGGAAGTTAATGGCCGGCCCTCTTACCTCCCGGGTCGTTAACAGACCGACATCGAAGCGGGCAACAGGTGGGCCCAATTTATTTCACGGGCCGTTAACAGACCATTACTAAGTTTGGGATACATATGGCCCAACTATACTGTAGGCCTTTAGCAGGCCGAAAGAGACAACGGGCTTGTACTGGACCATGAAGAGCATGGGCCGCTAAGAGGCCGAAAGTCAGGTCGTATTGTAAATGGCCCAACTGTGTTGTGGGCCTTTAGCAGGCCGAAAGAGAAACTGGGATGGTATTGGACCATGAAGGGCATGGGCCGTTAAAAGGCCAAAACTAAGGTTCGACTACAAATGGCCCAACTCATTTATGGTCCGTTAACAGGCCGAAAGGCACACAGGGCCGGGAATTGGCCCAACACTTAAATGGGTCGCTAAAAGGCCAAAACTCAGGTCCGACTACAAATGGCCCAACTAATTTATGGGCCGTCAACAGGCTGAAAGTGACACCGGGCCGGAAATTGGCCCAACACTTAAATGGGCCGCTAAAAGGCCGAAACTCAGGTCCGACTACAAATGGCCCATCAGATTTATGGGCCGTCAACAGGCTGAAAAACACACCGGGCCGGAAATTAGCCCAACATTTAAATGGGTCGCTAAAAGGCCGAAAGATGTACATCCTAAAAATGGCCCATCCATTGAATGGGCCGTTAACAGGCCGAAATCTCATCAGGCCGATATTGAGCCCAAATATGTAGCGGGCTGTTAATGGGCTCGAACTGACGATGGGCTGCAATGGTGTCAAATCTTTAACGGGCCGTTGACGGGCCGAATTGGCACATGTCGTATGGGTCGTGGGCTTAAATGGACCTGACACAAGTAGGCCTTATATGGGTCAGCCTGCTAATTTTTACTGGGTTGGCCTTTTTCACCGGAATGGGCCACTGTTGGGTCGTGCCACATGTCGACCTATCATAGGCGCCTCCTGTCCAATGAGTGGATGATATCTGTCCCAACGGTGAGGTAACACGTGTTTCCTTCGGCCAATGATGATTTTACACGTGGAAAATCCCCATTGGTCCGTGCTGTTAACGGGTTATCGGATCCAAAACCGGACCCGATAGCTTAACAGTGTTCCGTTGCGGTGGATGCCACGTGTTGGTCACCCTTGACGAAAGCACTTCTGTGACGCGCGATTTATTGTCATGGAAGTGGACACTTCCGTGATGATAATTTTGGTAATGTCATGGAACACTTCTACGACAGCACAGGTATGACTATCTTGATTCTGTCATAAAATCGTCATGGATGTACATGCATGACAAAAAACGCGACCTACTATGACAAACACGTATCATCACGGAAGTGTATTTTTTTGTAGTGCTAGCTCCAGCTCATCAATGTAATGTAGGCATGTATTCCGAATATAGTCATACGTGCTTATGGAAAAGAACTTGCATGACATCTTTTGTCCTACCCTCCCGTGGCAGCGGGGTCCTAGTGGAAACTAAGGGATATTAAGGCCTTCTTTTAATAGAAAACCGGAACAAAGAATTAGCACATAGTGAATACACGAACTCCTCAAACTATGGTCATCACCGAGAAGTATCCCGATTATTGTCACTTCAGGGTTGTCGGATCATAACACATAATAGGTGACTATAGAATTGCAAGATAGGATCAAGAACTCGCATATATTCATGAAAACATAATAGGTTCAGATCTGAAATCATGGCACTCAGGCCCTAGTGACAAGCATTAAGCATAGCAAAGTCATAGCAACATCAATCTCAGAACATAGTGGATACTAGGGATCAAACCCTAACAAAACTAACTTGATTACATGGTAAATCTCATCCAACCCATCACCGTCCAGCAAGCCTACGATGGAATTACTCACGCACGGCGGTGAGCATCATGAAATTCGTGATGGAGGATGGTTGATGATGACGACGGCGACGAATCCCCCTCTTCGGAGTCCCAAACGGACTCCAGATCAGCCCTCCCGAGAGAGATTAGGGCTTGGCGGCGGCTCCGTATCGTAAAACGCGATGAAACTTTCTCTCTGATTTTTTTCTCCGCGAAACGGAATATATAGAGTTGGAGTTGAGGTTGGCGGAGCTCCACGGGGGCCACGAGTTGAGGTTGGCGGTTCTCCGTGGACAGGGTGTGGGCCCCCTGGCCTTCATCCTTTGCCAGTATTTGTTATACTTTCCAAAACTTATCTCCGTGGATTTTCAGGTCATTTCGAGAACTTTTGTTTTCTGCACAATAAACAACATCATGGCAGTTCTGCTGAAAACAGCGTCAGTCCGGGTTAGTTTCATTCAAATCATGCAAGTTAGGGTCCAAAATAAGGGCAAAAGTGTTTGGAAAAGTAGATACGTTGGAGACGTATCAAACCGCATCTCGAAATATGGAGCGGCAGGCTAAAAAATAGTTTGAAATAATAGTCGGGCGGCAACGTGATGTCACGCTACAAAAAGTTGTCAGCGGATTGGACTCGTGAAATACTATACTCTCCGCGGTTGTGTGTGGTACTTGTTTTGCAGAGCCAGACACGTTTTTCTGTGTTCGAATGATGCTTTGGAGTATTCGGAGGAGGAACCCACCTTGCAATGCCGAAGACAATCTGCACGTCGAACACCTCGTCATTAAAGCCTAGTTCAGGGGCTACTGAGGGAGTCCTGGATTAAGGGGTCGTCGGATGGCCGGACTATGTAGCGTGGGCCGGACTGATGGGCTATAAAGATACAAGACAGAAGACTTCTTCTCGTGTTTTGATGGGACTCTCCTTTGCGTGGATGGCAAGCTTGGCGTTCGGATATGTAGATTCCTTTCTCTGTAACCGACTTTGTGCAACCCTAGTCCCCTCCGGTGTCTATATAAACCGGAGGGTTTAGTCCATAGAGGCAATCATAATCATAGAGGCTAGACTTCTAGGGTTTTAGCCATTACGATCTCATGGTAGATCAACTCTTGTAATACTCATATTCATCAAGATCAATCAAGCAGGAAGTAGGGTATTACCTCCATAGAGAGGGCCTGAACCTGGGTAAACATTGTGTCCCCCGCCTCATGTTACCGTCGACCTTAGACGCACAGTTCGGGACCCCCTACCCGAGATCCGCCGGTTTTGACATCGACACGGATCCTATGGGTTTGAGAACTATGTAGACATGACCGAGACACATCTCCGGTCAATAACCAATAGCGGAACCTAGATGCTCATATTGGTTCCTACATATTCTATGAAGATCTTTATCGGTCAAACTGCATAACAGCATACGTTGTTCCCTTTGTCATCGGTATGTTACTTGCCCGAGATTCAATTGTCGGTATCATCATACCTAGTTCAATCTCGTTACCGGCAAGTCTCTTTACTCGTTTCGTAATACTTCATCCCATAACTAACTCATTAGTCACAATGCTTGCAAGGCTTATAGTGATGAGTATTACCGAGAGGGCCCAGCGATACCTCTCCAAAACACGGAGTGACAAATCCTAATCTCGATCTATGCCAACCCAACAAGCACCTTTCGAGACACTTGTAGAGAACCTTTATAATCACCCGTTTACGTTATGACGTTTCGTAGCACACAAAGTGTTCCTCCGGTATTCGGGAGTTGCATAATCACATAGTCTGAGGAACATGTATAAGTCATGAAGAAAGCAGTAGCAATGAAACTGCAACGATCATAATGCTAAGCTAACGGATGGGTCATGTCCATCACATCATTCTCCTAATGATGTGATCCCGTTCATCAAATGACAACACATGTCTATGGTTAGGAAACATAACCATCTTTGATTAACGAGCTAGTCTAGTAGAGGCATACTAGGGACAATATGTTTTGTCTATGTATTCACACATGTACTAAGTTTCCTATTAATACAATTCTTGCATGAATAGTAAACATTTATCATGAAATAAAGAAATAAATAATAACTTTATTATTGCCTCTAGGGCATATTTCCTTCATGGTGGACTCTCGAACAAAATTTGGGTTTGAGGGTTTTGGATGCACAAGTAGTATCTCTACTTAGTGCGGAGTTTTTGGCTAGCAAAGATAGGGGCAAATACCACATGTTGAAGGATCTATGACAATATAACTTCTATGTGAATATGAACAAACATAAATCATTAAGTTGTCTTTATTGTCCAATGTCAACAATTTTGGCATATAATATTTTGATGGGTGCTCACGATCATAAAAGATTTCCATGATAGTAAATCTTCTCTTCCCTTATTAATTCTGTCATGAGTTTCATGTTTGTTAATCTACAATAAAATTTCTACTTATACTTTTCCTAGTGTAATGTCATCACTTACCATAAGATTTGCATATGATCTTTTTCTTTTATTTCCTTTCTTTTTATTGCAACAAGAAAGTAAAGAAGGCAAAACTCAAACTAAACTTTATTATATATCTTGCACACGATTACAAAGATTAATCACTAAGCAAACTCATAAAAATAAAGGATCGAACTAAACTTTTATTCATCTAGTAGCAAAAGATAATCATGGATCAAACTAAGAAAGTAAAGGCAAAAGATGGTGGGGATGACATGATATAGGGGCACCTCCCCCAAGCTTGGCGAAAGCCAAGGAGAGTGCCCATAACGATACCCAGTTTTCTTTTGCTGGTGAAGAAGAAGGTGGTGATGATGAAGTAGAAGCGATCTGGTCCAATACATCTCTGAGTGTATCTTTTAAGCTGTGAATCTCTCGAAGAACTTGATGAAGCAGCTCAGAGTTCTTCTCTACTTCAGCCATGATATCTTTATTTTTGGACCCCAAGAGTTTGTCCCTGCATCACTTTCTCTTGGACGAGATATGTCCCAATTGGACGGTATATGCACACGAGGAGTATTTTCAAACCCATAATTATCAATCGAATTGTGAAAATTGTTTTGATGTAACCTGTGTAGAGGCCTCCTTGTAGGGAATTCTTCATACTCTCTTGAGCCTTATTGATTGTTTAGGGACCTCACGGCTTGATGGGGGTTAGGTGGAGATGACAGCCAGAGTCCCTCTCTCAAAGGCCGGAGGGTGAATTTCGAACGAGTCCCCCTCATGTTCCTCCATAACGGTTGATGACCCACAAGTATATGGGGTCAATTGTAGCCCTGTTCAATAAGTAAGAGTGTCGAACCCAACGAGGAGCATAAGAAAATGACAAGTGGTTTTCAGCAAGGTAATGCCTGCAAGTGCTAAAATTGTAAGTAGCGGAGTAGTTTGGTAACAAGATAATTTGTAACGAGCAAGTAACAATAGTAGTAGAAAAAGTGCAGCAAGGTAGCCCAATCCTTTTGAGGCAAAGGATAGGCCAAAACGGTTTCTTATGATAAGCAAAGTGTTTCTGCGGGTACACGGGAATTTCATCTAGTCACTTTCATCATCTTGGCTTAATTTGTGTTCGGTACTTTGATAATTTGATATGTGGGTGGACCGGTGCTAAGGTGTTGTTCTTACTTGAACAAACCTCCTACTTATGATTAACCCTCTCGCAAGCATCCGCAACTACGAGAAAATTATTAAGAATAAATTCTAATCATAGCATTAAACTTTTGGATCCAATCGGTTCCTTACAGAATAGTGCATAAACTGGGGTTTAAGCTTCTGTCACTCTCGCAACCCACCATCTAATAAATACTCCACAATGCATTCCCTTAGGCCCAAATATGGTGAGGTGTCATGTAGTCGATGTTCACATGACACCACTAAGAGAATGGCAACATACACACCATCAAAATATCGAACACATTTCAAGTTCACATGATTACTTGCAACATGATTTCTCCCGTGACCTCAAGAACGAAAGTAACTACTCACAAATGATAAACATGCTCAAGATTAGAGGGGTATTGAATAGCATAATGGATCTAAACATATAATCTTCCACCAAATAAACCATATAGGTGATCAACTACAAGATGTAATCAACACTATAGTCACCCACGGGCACCAATCTATAGTTTTGGTACAAAGATTGAACGCAAGTGATGAACTAGGGTTTGAGAGGAGTTGGTTCTATGAATATGTTGATGAATATAACCCTCCCCAAGATGGGAGAGTTGTTGGTGATGATGATGACAATGATTTCCCCCTCTGGGAGGGAAGTTCCCCCGGCGGAATCGCTCCGCCGGCGGGCAAGAGTGCTCCTGCCCAAGTTCCGCCTCGAGACGGCGGCGCTTCATCCCGAATGTCCTCCCATTATTTTGTATAGGTCAAAATGACTTATATACCAGAAGATGTGCACCAGAGATGGGCTGAGGAGGGCAGCACCCACCAGGGCGCACCTGGGCCTCCTGGCGCGCCCATGTGGGTTGTGCCCACCTGGTGGCCCTCCTCTGGTACTTATTTGCTCCAATATTCCTTAAATATTCCATAAAAAATCCTCGGGGAGTTTTAGCTCATTTGGAGTTGTGCAGAATAGGTAGCTTGATGTAGCTTTTTTTAGTTCCAGATTTCTAGCTGCCAGAATTTTCCCCCTTGGTGCATACCTTGCATATTATGAGATAAAAAGGCATTAGAATTACTCCAAAAATCATTATTATACAATAAAAGAACATAAATGACAGTAGGAGAACATGATGCAAAATGGATGTATCAACTCCCCCAAGCTTAGACCTTGCTTGTCCTCAAGCGAAAACCGAAATCTAAAAACAGGTCCACATGCTTAGAGAGAGAGGTGTCGATAAAAACAAAAATACGAACATAGCAGCATCATGTGACTTATTATAACAGTAACAAACTTCAATATAAAACTTTTATTATAGAACTTTTATCATAGACTTCTCATGAACAAGTGACAATTCATCACAACAATGATGTATAAAGCATAAACTCTATTGGAAACCAACAAACTATGTTCTCAGTCAACTTTGCAACTACAATTCATCTTCTTTTCAGGAAGGGTCACGTATCGGAGCCTTTAGGCAAGTCCACATACTCAACCATCATTTAGTCTTCTACGATTGTTAACACTCACCGTGTACACATGAGCAAAACGTTTCAACCGGACACAAAGATAGATAGGGGCTTATAGTTTCGCCTCCCAACACACTCACCTCAAGGGTGATGTCAACAATAATAACTTATGCCACCCATATTCAACTGGACATATGTGCCTAGATCTTTCCTCATCACATGATGCTTGCCAAAGAAGAAAAATAAAAGGAATAGAGAGAAAAACTTTGACTCTTGCATAAAAGTAAATACATGAAAGTAAAATATAGGCCCTTCATAGAGGGAAGCAAAGGTTGCCATGCGCTTTTTGTTTGTATGCTCAACCCCTTAGTGCAAGAGAATGTCACGTTATATTGCCCCTTGTCATGGCAACCTTTATTATGTAGTCTGTCGCTTTTATTCTTCACAATTACAAGTTCGTACAACGCTCAATTTTCCCTTACACTAAATGATCTCACATTTTTATAAGCAATTTTTATTGCCCTTTTTGCCCTGATGACAACTTACTTGAAGGATCTTACTCAATCCATAGGTAGGTATGGTGGACTCTCAAACAAGATAGGGTTTAAGGGTTTTGGATGCACAAGTAGTATCTCTACTAGTGCGGAATTTTTGGCTAGCAAAGATAGGGGCAAGCACCACATGTTGAAAGATCTATGACAATATGACTTCTATGTGAATATGAACAAACATAAATCATTAAGTTGTCTTCCTTGTCCAACGTCAACAATTTTGGCATATAATATTTTGGTGGGTGCTCACAATCACAAAAGATTTCCATGATAGTGTATTTATATGTGAATCTTCTCTTCCCTTATTAATTCTTTCACGTGTTGCATCATTGACCAATGTTATGTTTGTCAATCTACAATAAAATTTTATACTTATACTTTTCCTTGTGTAATGTTATCACTTACCATAGGACTAGCATATGATCTTTCTTTTTATTTCCTTTCTTTTTATTGCAGCAAGAAAGTAAAGAAGGCAAAACTCAAACTAAACTTTATTATATCTCACACTCAATTACAAGGACTGATCAGTAAGCAAACTCACACAAATAAAGGATCGAACTAAACTTGTATTCATCTAAAAGCAAAAGATAACCATTGATCGAACTAAGAAAATAAAGGCCAAAGATAGTGGAGATTGATATGATACCGGGGCACCTACCCGAAGCTTGGCGGAAGCCAAGGGGAGTGCCCATACCCAATACTCAGTTTTCTTTTGGTGGTGATGAAGAAGATGGTGGTGATGAAGTAGAAGGTTTCTTGTCCTAGAGTTTCCACGGAAGAGGCTCACCATCATAGGAGGAGGAGTGAGTCTCCCGAATCCTGCAACTAGTAGCCAAACTCATACCTTTAAACCTGGCCTCGTACTCAAAGACCTGGCTTTGAAAATCGTGGATGTGGCTATGGAGGAAGTTGATTTGCTCATTGAGGGAGAAGATGATGTCCTTTATGGGCTTGCCATCCACCTTGAGATCACGGGTATAGTCCGCGATCATGAGGTGATTGGCATTGAGTCCACGCTCCACCATCCCGTTGCACTTGAAGATGTCCTGCTCCATGGCTCCAAGCCTGGCCTCCACGGATCCAGTCCCCTGGGTCCTTGCACATCACGGATATGCAGCATCCCATCACGCATCTGGATAGCTTGAGGGTGATGCATCACCTCCCACAGATATGGGTTGATGACGTTGTCGAAGAACTTGTCCTTGGAGGAGCTTGAAGAGACCATGGTGGATTGGATTTGACAGAAAATAGCAAGAAAAGAAAACAGGATATTTCTCCGTGATACGGAGGTTAACAGGTTTGGGAGGTATATATAGATTTTTTATCTTGAGGAACAAGCAGAACGGAAGAAAAATAGAGATTGGAAAGTACCCGAGGTGGGCACAACCCACCTGGGCATGCTAGGCAAGCCTGGCGCGCCCTCATGTATCGTGCCCACCAGGGTCACTTTCCTGGAATTTTCTTATTTTCCTAATTGTCTAAATATTCCAAAACTGACAAAAAATTGCGGATTTTTTGGAGTCTATTTACTTACCGTATCACGTACCTCCTTATCTTCATGATTCTGGAGTGTTTCGAAAGGACTCTTTTATGTTTTCTTCCGTTGTCAAAGTTTGAATAACATTGGTTTCTACATTAATGGGTGTACCTCAGATGTAGTGTTTTAGTCGTTGCCCATTGACAACCTTTGGGTTAGTCCCTTCGGCATTATTTATTTTGATAGCTCCAGACCGATAGACCTCCTCGATGACATAGGGTCCTTCCCATTTGAAGAGAAGTTTCCTGCAAAGAACCTGAAATGAGAGTTGTAAGAAAGAACATATTCTCCTACTTTGAACTCACGCTTTTGGATTCTTTTGTCATGCCATCTTTTAACATTTTCTTTGAATAACTTAGCATTTTCATAAGCCTGGGTTCTCCATTCAGCTAGTGAGCTAATGTCAAATAACCTCTTTTCTCCAGCAAGTTTGAAATCATAATTGAGTTCTTTTATTGCCCAAAATGCTTTATGTTCTAACTCAAGAGGTAAATGACAAGCTTTTCCAAATACCATTTTATATGGAGACATACCCATAGGATTTTTGTAAGCTGTTCTATAAGCCCAAAGTGCATCATCTAATTTCTTAGACCAATTCTTCCGGGACCTATTAGCAGTCTTTTGTAAGATTAGGTTTATTTCTCTATTGCTAAGTTCAACTTGACCACTAGACTGAGGATGATAAGGTGACACAATTCTATGATTAACATTATACTTAGCAAGCATTTTATGGAAAGCACCATGAATAAAGTGTGAACCACCATTAGTCATTAAATATCTAGGGACTCCAAATCTTGGGAAAATAACTTCCTTCAGCATTTTAATAGAGGTGTTGTGATCAGCACTACTGGTTGGAATAGCTTCTACCCACTTACTAACATAATCAATAGCAACCAAAATATGTGTATACCCATTAGAGGAAGGAAAAGGTCCCATAAAGTCAATTCCCCAAACATCAAATGGTTCAACAACAAGTGAATAATTCATAGGCATTTCTTGATGCTTACCGATACTACCTATTCTTTGGCATTCATCACAAGATGAGACAAACTTACGGGCATCCTTGAAGAGAGTAGGCCAATAAAAACCAGATTGCAATACCTTATGAGCGGTTCTGTCTCCCGCGTGATGCCCTCCATAAGCTTCACAGTGACATTTCCGTAGGATTTGTTCCTATTCATGCTCACGTACACCACGTCTAATAATACCATCTACTCCTTCTTTATAAAGATGTGGGTCATCCCAAAAATAATGTCTTAAATCATAGAAGAATTTTTTTTCTTTCGTTGGTATGTGAAGCTAGGTGGTATGTATTTAGCAACAATATAATAAGCATAGTCAGCATACCAAGGTGTACTATGCGAAACATTTATTACAGCTAGTTGTTCATCAGGGAAGCTATCATTAATAGGTTGTGGGTCATCAATAATATTTTCAAGTCTAGACAAGTTATCAGCTACGGGGTTCTCTGCTCCTTTCCTATCAGTAATATGCAAATCAAATTCTTGTAGCAGAAGAACCCACCTAATGAGTCTAGGTTTAGCATCTTTCTTTTCCATAAGATATTTTATAGCAGCATGATCGGTGTGGACAATTACTTTAGAATCAACAATGTAAGATCTGAATTTATCACAAGCAAACACCACTGCTAAGAATTCTTTTTCAGTAGTAGCATAGTTTCGTTGAGCACTGTCTAGGGTTTTACTAGCATAATGAATAATGTTTAGTTTCTTATCAACTCTTTGTCCTAGAACAACACTAACAACATAATCACTAGCATCACACATAATCTCAAAAGGCAAGTTCCAATCAGGTGGTTGAACAACAGGTCCAGTGATTAAGGCTTTCTTTAGTGTTTCAAAGGCTTCCATATAATCATCATCAAACACAAAGGGAATATACTTTTGCAAAAGATTAGTAAGAGGCCTAGAAATTTTAGAAAAGTCTTTGATAAACCTCCTATGAAAACCTGCATGACCAAGGAAACTACGAATACCTTTGATATCTTTAGGACATGGCATTTTCTCAATTCCATCAACCTTGGCTTTGTCCACCTCAATGCCTCTTTCAGAAATTTTGTGTCCCAAGACAATACCTTCATTAACCATAGAGTGGCACTTCTCCCAATTCAAGACAAGATTTGTTTGCTCACATCTCTGTAAAACTCGATAAAGATTGCTTAAACAATCATCAAAAGACTTCCCATAAACAGAGAAGTCATCCATGAAAACCTCAACAATCTTTTCACAAAATCAGAGAAGATAGCAGTCATACATCTTTGAAAGGTAGTAGGTGCATTACATAAACCGAAAGGCATGCGTCTATAAGCAAGTGTTCCAAAAGGACAAATAAAAGTGGTCTTTTCTTGATCAGATTGTAAAAAAGGTATTTGTGAAAAGCCAGAGTATCCATCAAGGAAGGAAAAATGTGTGTGCTTAGATAATCTTTCTAACATTTGATCAATAAAAGGCAGAGGGTAATGATCTTTTATAGTAGCTTTATTTAATTTTCTATAATCAATTACCATTCTATAGCCCGTAACAATTCTTTGTAGAATAAGCTCAATCTTATCATTAGGAACAACAGTAATACCTCCCTTCTTAGGGACACAATTAAGAGGACTTACCCATCTACTATCAGCTATAGGATAGATTATACCTACTTCTAGAAGTTTCAATATTTCCGTTCTTACCACTTCTTCCATTTTCGGATTTAACCGACATTGGTGATCAACAATGGGTTTAGCATCAGGTTCCATATTAATCTTGTTCTGACATAGAGTGGGACTAATGCCCTTAAGATCATCAAGAGTATATCCAATAGCAGCCATGTGCTTCCTTAGAACTTTCAATAATCTTTCTTCTTCATGTTCTGAAAGGTTAGCACTAATAATAACAGGATATATCTTCTTTTCATCAAGATAAGCATATTTTAGAGTGTTTGGCAATTGTTTTAATTCAAACACAGGATCACCTTTAGGTGGAGGAGGACCTCCTAGAGTTTCAATAGGCAGATTATGTTTAAGCAGATGTTGTTGTTCAAAAAAGATTCTATCTATTTCATTTCTTTCACGCATAGGTAAATCATTTTCATGGTCTAGCAAATATTGTTCCAAAGGATCAGTAGGAGGCACAGCAATAGAAGCAAGACCAATAATTTCATCCTTACTAGGCAAATCTTTCTTATGAGGTTGTTTACTAAACTTGGAAAAAATAAACTCATGAGATTCATCACCAAAGCTAACACCGACAATTTGTTTCTACAATCTATTTTAGCATTGACGATGTTCAAGAAAGGTCTACCCAATATAATGGGACAAAATTCATCTTGTGGGGTGGTAAGAACAAGAAACTCGGTAGGGTATTTTATCTTCCCACACAAGACTTCAACATCTCTAAGAATCCCAATTGGTGATATAATATCTCTATTAGCAAGTTTAATAACATCTATGTCTTCTATTTTAGCAGGTGCTATTTCATCTCTAATTTCTTCATATAAGGAGTAGGGAATAGCAGTCACACTAGCACCTAGGTCACATAACCAATGACAACAATGGTCTCCTATATTGACTGAGACAACAGGCATGCCAACAACCGGTCTATGTTTATCTTTTCCTTCAGGTTTGGTAATTCTAGAAGCTTCATCACAGAAGTAAATAACATGCACATCAATATTATCGACTAAGATATCTTTAACAATTGCAACACTAGGTTCAACTCTGAATTGTTCGGATGGTTTAGGTGTTCTAACATAACTTTTGTTGACCAAAGTTGAAGCTTTAGCATGTTCCTTCATCCTAACAAGGAAAGGTGGTTTTTCAATATAGGGAACAACTGGATCAACATTGTAAATGATAGTTTCTTCTTTAGCTTTTATCGGTTCTTTAACTTCTTCTTTAATAGGTGGGTGATATTTAAACCACTTCTCCTTAGGGAGATCAACATGAGTAGCAAAAGATTCACAAAAGAAGCTACTATCTCAAAGTCAAGTCCATATTTAGTGCTAAACTTTTGAAAAGCATTGGTATTCATAAAAGATTTAACACAATCAAACTTAGGTTCAATACCCGACTCTTTACCTTTGTCGAGCTCCCAATCTTCAGAGTTGCGTTTAATTCTTTATAAAAGATCCCAACGGAATTCAATAGTCTTCTTCATAAAAGAACCAGTACAAGAAGTATCGAGCATGGATTGATCATTACGAGAAAGCCGAGCATAAAAATTCCGAATAACAATTTCTCTTGAGAGCTCATGATTGGGGCATGAATATAACATTGACTTAAGCCTCCCCCAAGCTTGAGCTATACTTTCTCCTTCACGAGTCCAAAACTTATATATATATAATTCCGATCACGATGAACTAGATTCATAGGATAAAATTTCTGATGAAATTCCAATTTCAACCGATTACATTTCCAAGATCCAATATCATCGCATAGCCTATACCATGTCAATGCTTTTCCCTTCAAAGATAAAGGGAAAAACTTCTTCTTAGCTTCATCTCCGGGAAAACCTGCAAGCTTAAATAATCCACAAATTTCATCCACATATATCAAGTGCATATCAGGATGTTCGGTTCCAACTCCTCCATAAGGATTAGCTAGCAGTTGTTCTTACATACCCGAAGGAATTTCATATTCAATATTTTCAGTAGGTGCAGTAGGTTGAGGGGCAACTAATTGTGGTTCCGGTCGAGGTGAAGATACCCCGAACAAACCCCCAAAGGATTGTTTTCCATAGTAGCAAGTGACAATAAATTTCAGCATGTAGTAATAATGTTTCCTTACCAAGATCCCTTCACTCCTCGGCAACGGTGCCAGAAAATAGCCTTGATGACCCACAAGTATATGGGGTCAATTGTATCCTTTTAGATAAGTAAGATTGTCGAACCCAACGAGGAGCAGAAGGAAATGACAAGTGGTTTTCAGCAAGGTAATGTCTGCAAGTGCTAAAATTGTAAGTAGCGGAGTAGTTTGATAGCAAGATCATTTGTAACGAGCAAGTAATGATAGTAGTAACAAAAGTGCAACAAGGTAGCCCAATCCTTTTGAGGCAAAGGACAGGCCAAAACGGTTTCTTATGATAAGCAAGGTGTTCTTGAGGGTACACGGGAATTTCATCTAGTCACTTTCATCATGTTGGCTTAATTCGTGTTCGGTACTTTGATAATTCGATAAGTGGGTGGACCAATGCTTAGGTGTTGTTCTTACTTGAACAAACCTCCTACATATGATTAACCCTCTTGCAAGCATCCGCAACTATGAGAAAAGTATTAACAATAAATTCTAACCATAGCATTAAACTTTTGGATCCAATCGGTCCCTTATAAAATAGCGCATAAACTAGGGTTTAAGCTCCTGTCACTCTCACAACCGAACATCTAATAACTACTCCACAATTCATTCCCTTAGACCCAAATATGGTGAAGTGTCATGTAGTCGACGTTTCACATGACACCACTAAGAGAATGACAACATACATATCATTAAAATAACGAACACATATCAAGTTCACATGATTACTTGCAACATGATTTCTCCCGTGACCTCAAGAACGAAAGTAACTACTCACAAATGATAATCATGCTCAATATCAGAGGGGTGTTAAATAGCATAATGGATCTGAACATATAATCTTCCACTAAATAAACTATATAGTAATCAACTACAAGATGTAATCAACACTACTAGTCACCCACAAGCACCAATCTATAGTTTTGGTAAAAAGATTGAACACAAGAGATGAACTAAGGTTTGAGAGGAGTTGGTGTTGTTGAAGATGTTGGTGAAGATAGCCCTCCTCGAGATGGGAGAGTTGTTGGTGATGATGATGACGATGATTTCCCCCTCCGGGAGGGAACTTCCCCCGGTGGAATTGCTCCGCCGAAGGGCAAAAGTGTTCCTGCCCAAGTTCCGCCTTGAGTCGGTGGCGCTTCATCCCGAAAGTGCTCCTCTTCTTTTTCTAGGTCAAAATGACTTATATACCAGAAGATGGGCACCGGAGGTGGGCCGAGGAGGGCAACACACACCAGGGTGCTCCTGGGCCTCCTGGCGCACCCAGGTGGGTTGTGCCCATGTGGTGGCCCCCCTCTGGTACTTATTTGCTCCAATAATCCTTAAATATCCCATATAAATCCTCGAGAAGTTTCATCTCATTTGGAGTTGTGCAGAATAGGTAGCTTGACGTAGCTTTTTCAGGTCCAGATTTCCAGCTGCCAGAATTCTCCCCCTTTGTGCATACCTTGCATATTATGGGAGAAAAGGCATTAGAATTATTCCAAAAAGCATTATTATATAATAAAACAACATAAATAACAGTAGGAAAACTTGATGCAAAATGGACGTATCAAGCATCTCTTGATGTGTTTGGTCTTTTTGTGAAATCTAGATTCACTAGTGCAGGATGCTGCTAACGCGACACTACGATCAGAGACCCTTTGACGAAACTGTGTGCGATGCATTAATCGCAAATGGTGGTGTAAAAAACCATCAAAAAAGGTGCCAAACATTTGCGATGACGATGCATCAAACACAGTTTAGATTTTAGTTATGTGTGTGTTGTAGGGCATACGGTTTAGTGCAATTAACCGTTTGTGATGAGGAGCAACAAAAGAAATGGGAATCTAGATGAAGGTGTGTGCAATAAACAGCATACGGCTCACTAGGATGAACTGTTTGTGATTAGGCAACACAAAAGAAATGGTCAGCCAGATCAAGGTGTGTGCGATATACGGCATGTGGTTCACGCGGATGAACTGTTTGTGTTGAGACAAAAGAACATAAACGGTTCAATATAACAAGATGTGTGTGATACGCGACAAATAGGCCTGTAACGAGAAATGTGTGCAAAGACCGATAATAACACAGACGATTGATGCTAATAAGACGTGTGTCTTGTGCGATGAGATTGCATACAGAACTACAACACACACACACACACACACACACACTTATAAGGAAATGGTTGCATAACCAAATTAAACATCCACTTACATACGTGGCTACTATAACCATGGCATTTGCACACACCAAAGTAACTATTACATGCATAATTACATAGGTGGCTACTACACACATGTCGTTTCCACACACCAAAGTAAACTATATATTACATGCATGATTAACTAGCATAAACGATCATCTGATCATCATCTACTGCTTGTGATGCTTGCTCTGCTTGTGGATCAATCCAGGCTCGTCGATTTGGGTGACGAGGCACTTCCTCATGTCAACGATCCACCTGTGCATCTCGTAGCATGTGTACACGCTCTTGGCCGCGAACCTGAGGTGAGGTTCATCCAGTCGCCGCATCCAGGCCCTGTGCTAGGATACGGGACTTGTTCTCTGGGCATCCTGCTTCATCTTTTCGTAGTAGGGGTCGATGATGGCCGAGGCGAGTTCAACCAGGGAGTCCTTCTTTGTGCTGCCCCAGACCCTGTAGTACTCACGGATTTTGACAAGGTTCTTGCAGGCCAAGTCCGTAACCCTGAGCGCTTTTACATCGTCGGTGGTTTCCACCGTAGCGAACTTGTAGTCGGTGTTGTTGACAAACCTCACGAAATGGATGCAAGGCTCTGTGGCCATGCAGTAGTGGTAGATGGCACACGCACAACTAGGCGACGACAAACCTTCTGATCTTTGCTGGGAACACCGGCGGTGTACTGGAGGTCGATGCCGACCACCTTGTACTTGTCTCCAGCAAGCAACTGCTCAATGGTGTTGATGTAGTCGTCCGCCATGGCCAGGTCAATGGTGTACACCACCGAGAGATCTGTCTTCCTCGCCGTGGGTCTCCACTTTATGCTCGCCGAACTCCATTGGAGCGCCGCTAGACATCCCCTCCCTATGTGTCGTCGTAGGTGTGCTTGTTGTGTTGTGGGGCGTGATCGAAAGGTTGAAGAGACTAAGGTTATAATGGCCGCGGGAATTAAAGGGGAAGTCGGACGGCCTGGAATATCAATAGGCACACCCTGATGGCAGTTCTAATTCGTAGCGCGTAACTCCATCGTGTCACACGTAACTGCGTCGCGTGGCAACGCATGCGGCGCAACCGCATGCATATGGGGCCCCAACGTGATCGTGCGCAGGCCCAACCGCTGGCAGAGCGTGCATGGAAGGACACGAACAGAGCGCTCTGTGGTCGCCTCAATGGCGAGCAACCATATATATGCATATAGCAATTGAACACGCAAGGAAAAGCTGTCCATAACCCGAGCACGCTGATGGACGCGAGCAGAGCATGCCGCGGCGCCCAACGACGAGCATAGCATGCTACGTCGCCTAACGGCGAGCAGAGCTTGTCGAGGGACGCGAGCAGAGGCCAGCGCTGTGTGTGTTGTGGGAAAATGCTTGCTGGTATATAATCTCAAATTTAACCAACAAAATGATAATGCATGTTACAAAAATTATATAATTGGAAACTATGTTCAAATACGAATCCGACAATATAATCTTTGGTGACATGCATTCATATTTTATTAATTAAATCCTACTTATATACCAGGACGGGCGTATAGTAGTTAATTAAATCACAAACGTTTTTTTATTAAACGTGTGTGTACGTGTCCTTTCGTCCTTCTCTCGCACGTCTTGTCACTCCGCTGCCGCAGACGGAGCGCAAGCTTGAGCAGCGCGCGGTGGCGTTCCTTTGGCCAAACGGTGCTAAGCCCATTCTCGCACAACCACACAGGTTCCTGCACAAGCTTCCCGCCTAAGTCGGTGAAATCCCCCAAAATCCCAATGCTTATGAGTCTACTATATAAACCCTCGCGGCCGGTGAGTCCTGTGTCACATTTTCCCCTCCCTCCATGTAGCTTATCTCGTCTGCTTCTCCCAAAATCGGCAATGGCACCGGACCACCATTGTCGCTCAGCCACTCCGCTGTTATCAGAGCACGGCTCCAGCTGGGAGGCTACACCGCGGCGGCGGCGCAGTCCCCGACGTAGTGTAGTGCGCGCGGCATCCTAGTTGGGTGTGCGCGGAACACGCACCACACGCTCGGCCGCCGGTGCCCGTTAGCAGCTGTTGCCGGCCGCCGTTGCTACCACAACTCCGTCGAAAGCCAGGGCCATCGCCCCTCCGCCATTGTGGCCCGAAGGCGGGAGGTGGACGTCATGGTCACCACCCCACTGCCAGCCACCATGGCCATCACCCGCTCCGCCACCGTGGCCCGAAGGCGGGAGGTGGTGGTCGTGGCCGCCACCCCATCGTCGTCCATCGTGTCCACTAGCCCACTATCGACCGTCGGGATCATCACCCACTCTGCCACCACCGCCCGCAGGAGGGAGGCGAAGGTGGAGCCCCGCATGTGCGGCAGCGACCTTGCGCGCTACATTGAGTTCCTACGGGAGGAGGAGGAGCGCCTTGTCACGCATGCAAAGAGCCTTACCACCGCCATGGCCACGGCACACGCCGACGTAGAGGCGAGGAATCAGGAGATCTATGAGCAGTCCGGCCACTTCGAGAGGGGTCGTCTGGAGCGGTAGAGGGTGTTCAAGGTGAGCGTCGCTAAAGGTGCAGCAATGACAGGCACCGTATTGCAATTGTCCAGCTCGTCGGTAGGCTCCTCCTCCTCTTCCTCTTACTGAGCGTGCTCGGCAAAGAAGAGATTGTCGGAAGTAGTACAAAGCCCCTCCGTAGTAGTATTTAGGGGTTATTTTCTTCAGTTCATCTGACTATAGATGTGGTGGAACTGTACAACGTACTTAAAATTAGCTAGTATATATAGTTGAACAAGCTATTTCAGTACGTGGTTGGCAACAATTGGGGAAAAGCTTGGTCGGTTCAGCTGTAAAGTTGGACCGTTTGTATAAATTAAGCACGACTGTTTAATCTATGAATGAAATCTATGCTTAATTATTGAATCTTAGTTGCAAAAATTAGATAGTACTAGTGATTTTTAGCTGCATATTTTGACAAATCGCGGTGTTACAAGGATTGACAAATGGCAATGTTACTAGATCAACAAATGACAATCTTTCCAGTTTGACAAATGGCAATATACCCAATATGACAAACGCAAATCTTACAAAATTGTCTGTACGTGGTTGCACACAGGTCATTCGAAAAAACCGTTTGCGTTGAAGGGAGGTAGAAATCATGCTTGCCAAATTTTCTCTTGGCTTAGCGTCGAAGTCTCGCTTTGCATACCTTATTCAATCTAAATCGTTTGCGTTGAAGAGATGCACAAATCCCGTGCAGCGAATTTTCCCTTGGCTTACTACGGAAGACCATAGCTCTCACTTTGCATACAGGTGTTCTATCTAAAACGTTTGCGATGAAGAGCTACACAAATCCTGCTCGGCACATTTTCCCTTGGCTTACTGGGGAAGCTATCAGTGTACATACAGGTGTTCTATCTAAAATGTTTGCGATGTTAGAGTGGCAGTTAGTTCTTTCAAAATGCCTTTGTTGACTGTTATTCGAGTGCGCCTTCTCTCAAAATGGACACAAAAATTACCACAGCATATCGGGCAACATTCCATGATAGCAAGCCAAGTTTCATGAATTTCAGACGAGTTTTGGATCTACCAGAATTTAAAAACAAAGTATCTCAATGTTTTGTCGGCAGTCAATAGTGCTGGTGTTTGAAATTCATTCCCATTTCTTGCATGGGACCTAAGAATGCACCCAAGGACACAGATTTGATTTTTCAACCAATTTATATGCACTGGAGCATGTGCATGTAGTTCAAATTTGAATTATACACATAAAAGCCTAGAAAACCGAGTTAATATATAAAAATGTCCAAACAAACCCCAAAAAATTCCAAAATTGAACACAACACTCCTGTTGTTCTATGTTGACACTAGAAATTTTTTGAAAGCAATAACAGGCAACGGGTATCGTTTCGTCCCCAAAGGTGGCACGTTCCTTACCGAAACCATCAAGCTTGTTGTGAGAAGCTCTGGTTTGTGAGAAGCTTATACCCAAACCTGCCCCAAATGGGACAAAAAATTACCACGGCATGTCGGGTGCCATTCCATGATAACATGCCAGGTTTCATGAATTTCAGATGAGTTTTGGATTTACTAGAATTTAAAAATCAGGTATCTCAATGTTTGCGGCCGAGTGACGGTGGCAGGGTGTTTGACATTCATTCCCATTTCTTGCATGGGACCTAAGCATGCAACCAAGGACACATATTTGAATTTTTAACCAATTTATATGCATTACAGCATGTGCATGTAGTTCAAATTTAAATTATGCACATAAATGCATTGAAAACTCAACTAATGCATACGAAATGTGCTAACGAACCCCAAAAATTCCAAAATTTAACACAACACTCATGGTGTTCTATGTTGACACTAGAGAAAATTTGAAATCAAGAAGGGGAAACGGCTATCATTTCGTCCAGAAAGGTGAAACGTTCCCTACCGAAACCATCAGGCTTGTTGTGAGAAGCTTATACCCAAACCTACCCCAAATGGGAAAAATAAATTACGAAGGCATGTTGGTGTCGCTCCATGATAGCATGCCATGTTTCATGAATTACAGACGAGTTTTGGATTTACTAGAATTTAAAAATCAGGTATCTCAATGTTTGTTGCCGAGTGATGGTGGCAGGGTGTTTGACATTTATTCCCATTTCTTGCATGGGACCTAAGCATGCAACCAAGTAGACAGATTTGAATTTTCAACCAATTTATATGCATTAGAGCATGTGCATGTAGTTCAAATTTGAATTATGCACAAAAATGCATTGGAAGGTCAATTATTGCATAAATGTCCAAACTAACCCCGAAAAATTCTAAAATTTAACACCACACTCCTATTGTTCTATGTTGACACTAGATCAAAAATTGAAATCAAGAACAGGCAACGGATATCATTTTGTCCAGAAAGGTGAAACGTTCCCTACCGTAACCATGAGGCTTGTTGCGAGAAGCTTTGGTTTGTGAGAAGCTTATACCCTAGCCTGCCCCAAATGGGACAATATTTTTACCACTGCATGTTGCTTCTGTTCCATGATAGCATGTCAAGTTTCATGAATTTCAGACGAGTTTTCAATTTACTAGAATTTTTAAACCATGTATCTCAATGTTAGCGGCCGAGCGACGGTGGCAAAGGTGTTTGACATTCATTCCCATTTCTTGCATGGGACCTAAGGTTGCAACCAAGGACACACATTTGATTTTTCAACCCGTTTATATGCACTGGAGCATTTGCATGTAGTTCAAATTTGAATTATGCACAAGAATGCATAGAAAACTCAATTAATGTATAAAAATTTCCACGCAAACCCTGAAATATCCCAAAAAATTGCAAACACCCATGTTGTTTATGTTGACATGAGAAAAATTTTGAAAGTAAGAAGATGCAACAAATATCGTTTCGTCCCCCAAGGTGGCACATTCCCTGCCAAAACCATCATGCTTATTGTGAGCGAAGCTCTGGTTTGTGAGAAGCTTATACCATAATCTGGCCCAAATGAGACAATATTTTTTTACCCCAGCATCTTGATGTCATTCCATGATAGAATGCCAAGGTTCATGAATTTCAGACGAGTTTTGTATTTACTAGAATTACAAAAGCAAACACCTCAACGTTTGCCGAAGAGCCATGGTGCCGTGGTGTTTGAAATTCCTCCCCATTTCTTGAATGTGACGTAAGCATCAACCCATGGACACATGTATCATTTTACAACCCATTTTGGTGCACCGGAGCATGTGCATGTGGTTTAATTTTGAATTGCGCACCCGAAATGCCTAGAAAACCAAGTTATTGTATAAAAATGTCCAAACGAACCCTGAATAATTCCAAAAAATTTGACGACACACCTAAAATTGCATGTTCATTATAGATAGAAGTTCTCGCAATTCAAACACCATCCTTTGCAGTTGTGACCCCATTATGTAATTCAAATCAAGATGAAAAATCAAGTAGATCCCACACAGTTTATTATCACCAACCGTGTGAGATGCAGTACAAAATTCATGGAGCACCGTCGGTGTATAGTACGCCTATGGCTTACGCGAGAAGGTTGGTCAGCTATAGTCCACAGCCGGCGTGTCAAGCACACTAGCTCGCTCCCCAAATATCATTTCACTATTCAATCGTCGTCGGTGAAAGATGGGGACGTGGACCCGCGTCCCGAGGGCAACTTCGGCAGCCCACTCCGGCGAGAGCGCTGCCCCAGCCGCCAGGCGCGTGCTAACAAGCTTCATGAGGGTGACCGGAATCTGCGACCGGGTGGCCAAGGAAGCCCAAATGGCCGTTGTTGCTTCTCAGGCGGCGGCACCAACATCTGCCTCGGGGATAGCAGCTGGCGAGAGCGGCACAGCAGTTGTCCATTCCGCAGCGGCGGCCTTAGCCCTGATGGAGGCCACCCAGGACCATGTCGAGGCTGCCTGCGCCTAGCTTATGGTGGTCACGGCACAAATCAAAAGAAGCTTCTCCAACAATGGTCGGCAACCCACGACCGAAGAGTTGGCAATCGCCGAGAGCGTTCGAGCAGCTGTCCGATCCTGCGTGGCATACCTTGCCACGACGAAGCCTACCAAAGCCCAGATCGCGGCCGCCCACGCCCATCTCATGGCAGACTTTTCCAAAGAGATGGCGGACGCGGATGGTGAGATGCTTGCCGAATATGGTGCGATGTATGCCATGAAGCCCCTTTCCCAGTTGACCGTCGGGCGCGAGCTGGACATGGAGGAGGCGATGGAGATCGACAATTTGTTTTGTTTAATTAAGAGCGTCGGTCTTTAATTTTTTAGGGTAATGTTTAGGCCAGCTAGCTCTATTCAATTCCTGAACTTGCTTGATTAAGAAGTGTGGGTTTGCTGTAGTCTCCTTTGTGTACCCAAATTATGCAATGATGTGGATGAGCACTGTAACCAGGAAAATTGGAACCAATTTTTTTGACGTTCAAACTCATCGCACACGGGTTAAGCTATCTGAATCATTTGTGATGTTCAAATATCGTACATGTCGGGGAAACTGATCCACGAACACATATGGGACCGGCGGACCGAGCCCCTTTCGGTTCGGCGGGGGGGCGGAGATCGCACGAAGAGCGGATCGAGGCGAAGCACACGAGCAGTTTACCCAGCTTCGGAGCTCTCCGGAGAGATAACACTCCTACTGCTGCATGTCTGAGTGTATTGAGTTCTTGCTCGGGAGTGCTGAGTGCTACAGTACACACTAGCTGCTAACGAGACCGAGCGTGAGTGTTTTTCTGCCTCTGAACCCCCTTCTACGTTGCGCATGGGCCTCCTTTTATATGCTAAAGGGGTCTCCGACAGGTGGCAACATAGACAAGGGTAAAAATGGAAAAGGAATTGCGGTTGGTACAACTACCTATACAGTGTATCATACCTAACCCTGAGGGCAGGGGACAAAGGCATTAAATGCCCGTCTACGTCGCCCAAATAGTGCAAAAAGGGACCGTCAGGGACGCCACCACTTGCCACGATGGCAATCTTGTCAGCGTCGCTTGCCACCGCGCACCGCTGGCCGCACAGCCTCTTGCCACGCGCGCCTGGAAAGGTCCCAGGGCGACACGTTGGTGGATGTGCTGGAGCGCGGGTACAGAGTGGTAGTTTGCCGCGGCAAGCGCCTTGCTGCGGTCGTTGTCTTGTCGCGTCCGGAAGCTTGTCGCTCACCGGTCCTTGCCGGGACGCGTGGCGCGTCGTGGCAAGTTCCTTGAGATGCCTTGGTTGGCCTTCCCGGCAAGCTCCTCTTGTCGGGGCCTTGTCTCCTTGGCTTGAATACTTTGTTCTTGAATGGCTCCAAAGGAACCACGGAGGACCTTGGCGGTCACCCGGCAAGCCTTGCCGCGGGGTGCTGCAACTGCCCGTGCACAAGTTCAGGATACTAGGTTACCCCTACTCTAGTACACCGACAGGAGCCCCCGGGCCTGGGCCACACATGGTGCCGAGCGCTGTTGGGCCAAGCCCAAAACAGGGCACGGGCACGCGCGGCTTGGGTTACGCCGTATCTCACTCTGTATCCACCGCGCCCTCCCCGAACGGCACGCGTCGAATGCGGCGTCGTGGGAGAGATCGTGGGTGGTTTCTTTATTCGGAAAGACGGAACGTCTGCCCCCTCCCTCTTTATAAGCAGGGGAAACAGGGGCAGTTCGCCCATCTCGCCGGTTGCTATTCCAATCTCAAAAATCTCCGCCGCTCCCCCCTTCTTCCCAAAGCTGAAAGAGAGCAGCGCTCCGCCCCCCATCGCCACCGGCACCACCAACACCGTCGATTTCTCTCACCACCTCCGCCATGGCTCCGAAAGCCGGGAAGGTTGTGAAGTCGGCCGAGGCGCAGCGGCTCGTGGCGCTGTGAAAGGAGCGGGCAATCTTCCCCCCTCAGCTCGCCGCGAAGGAGCTGAGGGAGTATTACTACCTCTTCTGGTCGACAGAGACGCGAGCACATCCGCGCACGAAGGTACTCTCAGCTGCCGCTTCAGAACTGGCTCCGAATGGATATCCCTTCTTCGCGTTGTTCTTCTACTGCAGGCTCTGCCCGCCTTTCTCTGAGTTTTTCTGTGACATTATGCACACCTACGGGTTCTGCCTCCTTGACTTCACCCCCCAACGCCGTTCTGACCATGGCAGTTTTCGCACATCTCTGCAAAAACTTTGTCGGAGTCTATCCAAATGTAGCTCTTTTTCGCCACTTCTTTATGCCCCGAGTTGAGAGAGGGGAGCCTTTATCCGGCGGAATCGCCTGGATCTCGAGAACTGGCAAGAAGGAAGCTTATCTGGAGGGAGAGCTCCGCAGCAAGTGGGAAGAATGGAGAGCAGACTGGTGCTGGATTGTCGAGGAGAACCCGCAGCCATTTACCGCCCAGCGCCAAGCTCCAGTAGCGCGCGGCAACGATTGGAGCAACGTGGCCCCGGAAGACAATAGGCTGAAGATTGCCGTCACCCGGATTCTATGCCTCAGGCTTGCAGGGCTCACCGTAGGAGCCATTGGCACAGATTTTCTTCGCTGCCGCATCGCCCCCCTGCAAGAGAGGAGGAGACCCGCCTGGGAGTTCCAGAATGCGGCGGATATCATGAGGCTGCGCCCGGGCCTCAACTTCAACTTCACTGTCCTGGAACTGGACGCGATGCTCCTGGAACTGTTCAAGCGCGATCCTCAACATCCCGAAGTGTTCATGTTGCCGAGGGGTGTCATTCCGCTGTGCAACAACTCCTCGCTCGATCGCATCCGTGCAATGATGCCGCTGTGCGATTTGCATGGAATTGTCCCAACTTGGCAAGAGCCTGCAGACGATGTCGTGCAGGAGTTCTTTGACGGCTTGGTAGAAGTGCCGATCCGCTCCGATGAACAGAAGAGCCTTACTCGCGACACCACCGATACGGAGATGCAGCGCATCGCCACTAGGCTGGAAGAGGCAGCGGTAGCAGCTGCCGCAGGCGAGTTTGGATTCACCATGGAGGAGGCAGAGGTAGCAGAGGTGGCAAGCCTTGCCGAGCGAGAGGAGCTTGCCGGCGAGGGAGAGCTTGTCGGGCCTGAAGCTGAGTCGAGCGAGCCCGCTGAGGGCGCGAGCGACTCGTTGAAGACGACTCCTCCTCTTTCTCACCTTCAGACAGCTCGCCGCAAGCGGAGCCCCCAGTTCCACCAAGAAGGAGTCTCCGCAAGGCCGTGGACATAGCGGGGTGGCAGACAGGTCAACAGCCGCCGGGCCGCGCGATGCGCTCCACCGTGGCAAGCACTGTTGCCGCGGGAGCACCTCATGCCGCTGCGGCAACTGGAGCGGGGCCCTCCCGGACCACCGCTTCTGCTCCCGCCAAGCAGCTAAGGGAACCTACTCCTCTGCCTCGTCGCGCTGAAGGTGGGCCGGACTTCGACCTCTCCGCGCTCAGCTCCGACGAGGAAGAGGAAGAGTGAGATTCTTTGTTGTACTTGTAGTTCTTCAATTCTTGTTGTTTTGTCTTGTATCTGATTTGCTTTACTCCGAACCCATTCCTTTTTAGGACTCTGGCCCAGAGAGCGGCAAAGAGAGCCAAGGTCCCGGTGATTGTCATCGAGGACGAACCCACCGCGACAGCAGGGGGTGTGTCCGAGACCACCTTGTCGGACCCGGCAACTATTCCCCAAAGCAGCCCCCAGCACAGCCCCCATCGTAAGTACATGGTTTACTTCCTGCTGTTAGACGCGCATGGGTGCTCTTTCTTTGCTGACATCTGACTATTTGTTTGCGTAGGAGTAGAGCAGTCTCACCAGGAGTGCCCGGAAGCCGCTCCCGACATGCCATCTGCTTCGACTACACCGCCAAGGGAGGATTCCCTGGCAAGGGAGCGTTCTTCGGCAAGGGAGAATTTTCCGGTAAGGGAGAAGTCTCCGGCAAGGGACAGTTCTCCGGCAAGGGACAGCACCAGCGACCCCCAATGGCGGAGACCACGACTGTAGATCCTAGTACAGGTAATCCTCTTGCTTGAAAACTTCCCTTGGGTTCTTCTTCTTCTGATTTTCTTTTTGAATATTTGCTTGACTTTTCTCCCTTTTCCGGTCGTCAGATCCATCTGCCACGGAGCCGATGGAAACTGAGGTCGCCGACGATGAGAACGCGCGCGGCAATACCGACGATGCCGCTGCCACCGAAGAAGAGGCCGGCGCTGATGATCCCGTCGGCGAAGAGGCCGCCAAAGCTGCCGCCGCAGAAGCTGACGAGGGGTCCGGCGATTGCACTGACGGCCCCAAGGCCGCAGGAGCATCAGGCGCTATGCCAACCGCCGATCCCTCCACCGCTGCTGCAGTGTCAGGCTCCGAAGAGCCCCAACCCGGCGGCTATTTGAAGGTCGGCGATGGCGTCTTCATCAAGCTCCCCTGGACGTCGAGCTCCAGGGCGCCGATCGAAGGAGAAATCTTTGATGAAGAGTTGCTCGCCTCCGCTGGGCTGACGCTGGTCGACGCGCCGAGTAGTAGCAGCGGCGAGCCTGAGGAGGAGGAGCTGCTGCGGAAGCTGTTGTCGCTCTACCGCGCCTGACAGGCCAAGCTGGTATCCCGAGAAGCGCTTGTCGTGAAGGCGGGAGTGGACATCGAGAAGCGTGCGGAGGAGCTCCGGGGCCTCAACCAGGAAGCTCTCCGGTCCCTGGCAAAGGAGCGAGAGCAACTCGCCGAGGAGCGGAAAGCCTTCCTCCTCGAGAAGGCTGAAGTTGAAGAGCAACAGCGGCTTGCTGCCGAGAAGCTGTCTACGCAGGAAGGCAAGTTGGCGCAGCGGAAGGTTAACCTTGACAGCCACGAGGAGGAGCTTGCCGCGCGCGAGCAAACATTCGGTGGGGCTCTCAAGGAAGCAAGGGATGCTGCCGCAGCTGCCGAGGCCGCCAAGAAGGAGCTGGAGACGAAGGTGGCGCAGCTGGAGGCCGATCTCAAGGTGAGCGGCGAGGAGCTTGCTGCGCTCAAGCGTGAGCGCGAGAAGGACGCCTACACCCATGGCGAGCTGCAGGGTCGTCTCGCCGAGAGGAGCAAGGAGCTTAGCGCCGCCAAGGACTCCAACGCAGATCTTGCGTTGAAGCTGACTACTTTGACCAAGACGCTGGACGGCGCCAGGGAGCAGGAGGTGGCCTTGAAGGAGAAGATCAAGGCCGACGAGGCGCTGCTGGCGAGTGCTGCTGCCGCCCAGGACACTTTTAGGGAGACTATGGAGCACTGGACCGAGGGTCTTGTGGATGTTGCCGCAGCCATCGACAGGGAGCTGGCGCAGCTGGGGATGGAGGATCTCGGGTATTCCTCCAATGAGCACCTCCAACCCAGCGCCAAGCTCAGCTTGTTCTTCAAAGGCGTGGCGACGGCCCTCCAGCGACTCCGGGAGAAGATCCCAAAGCAGCTGGCCGACGAGTCGCGCAAGATCTGCGCGGGAGCTCTTCAAAAGGTGCTGGTGAAGGTGGCCTTCCGCAACCCAGGCCTCAACCTCACCAACGTCCTCAGGACCTTGCCGCCGGATGCTGATTTGGAAGCGCTCAAGACCCTTGTCACACCCATTGTGGACAAGGTGAGTGGGATCAAGAGAGTTGAGGGCGATCGCGTAGATTAGGCCGCCCGTCTTCTATTTTTCTTGTCGCTGCTGGTCATGTTATGAGAACAATCTGTTAGAGCTGCGACAAGCTATCTTGTAATATGACTCTATTTTGGGTAGCGATTGCTATGTTATTTCCTTTACTTGATTCCTTCCTTTGTATGTTTTTGCCCTACGCTTTTAGGGAACTTGTCGGCGCAGGCACCTTAGCCGCGAGCGCTGAGTGCGGGACGTCAGCAGCCTGCTGGCGGTGCCGCTACCGACAAGAAACCTTGTCGCAACTAGTCGCAGCTCACTTAAGTTGTTGAGCGGACTCGAAACAAAGTAAGGGCGCAACTAGCTACGAGTTGGTTCCTCCGCGCACAGGTTTTCCATACAAAGCACGGTCGTTCGAGGAAGATAACTTAAAAATTTTAAAACTGATTGCTCAAACTTTAGCAACTTAGCTTTTTTGTCGTTTGCTTCCCGGTAAGGCGAAACTTCCTCGAACGACGCTTGGTCCACACCATTATCTTCTCCTTTCCCCCCGGCAAACTTGTGGGCGAGGGAACCTTCCTTTCTTTGAGAAAGAGAAAGAAGAGAAAATAAAGATATGGAGCCTTACGGCTCGTTATTGCTTACCGGGGGTAGGCGCTGCACAAAGTGTCAGATAAGCATGCAAAAAAAAAGTAGAAAGCATGAAATTGACAAGATGTGCGGAGCACATGAGCTTTACTTATGCACGGGGTCTGCGCCCGGCTTCGTACAAAGGATTACATGCAACATCGGCAAGACTTGTACAAAAGGTGGTTGCCGGAACAGGTTCCGGCAACCGCGCCCTACGGGTAAAACTTACGAAGATGCTCAATGTTCCAGGAGTTGCTCACCGGAATGCCGTCTTCGGTCTCAAGGCGGACAGCGCCAGGCCTAGTGACTCGTTTCACCTGGTAAGGGCCTTCCCACTTCGGCGTCAACTTGTTGGAATTCTTGGCGGACTGAACACGCCGAAGAACAAGCTCGCCTTCCTCGAGACTTCTGGCATTAACTTTGCGGCTATGGTAGCGGCGCAAAGCTTCCTGGTATCGAGCAGCTCGTACAGCGGCCTGAAGACGGTCCTCCTCAAGGAGCAGCGCGTCATCTTGTCGCAACTGCTCTTGCTCAAGCTCATCATAAGCGAGCACTCGAGGTGACCCGTATACGAGTTCCGTGGGGAGAACTGTCTCTGCTTCATAGACTAGAGCGAAAGGTATCTGGCCAGTGGCTCGATTTGGCGTCGTCCTGATCGACCAAAGAACCACCGGCAGCTCCTCAATCCAATTCTTTCCGCACTTGCGCAGCCTGTCGAAAGTCCTGGTCTTGAGCCCGCGCAGCACTTCAACATTTGCCCTCTCCGCTTGACCGTTACTTCTCGGATGAGCAACAGAAGCAAAGCAGACCTTGGCGCCAAGATCTTGGACGTACTACATGAAGGTGCGGCTCGTGAATTGCGTGCCATTGTCGGTGATGATCCTATTAGGGATCCCGAAGCGGCAAACAATCGACCTGAAGAACTTGACTGCTGACTGTGCTGTCACCTTCCTCACTGCTTCCACTTCAGGCCACTTTGTGAACTTGTCGATTGCAACGTACAAGTACTCAAAGCCCCCGACAGCTCGGGGAAAGGGGCCGAGGATGTCGAGCCCCCAGACCGAAAATGGCCAGGATAAAGGGATCGTCTGGAGAGCTTGAGCTGGCTGGTGTATCTGCTTGGAATGGAACTAGCATGCTTCACACTTGGTTACTTGTGCAGTTGCATCCTGGAGGGCTGTCGGCCAAAAGAAACCTTGCCGGAACGCTTTGCCGGCAAGTGCTCTTGCGCCAATGTGGTGACCACATATGCCTCCATGTATCTCTGCCAACAGCTTTTGTCCGTCTTCCCGGTGAATACACTTCAATTTCACGTCGTTAAGTCTTCTTCTGTACAGTGTGTTGTTGACAAACTGGTACATACTTGACTGCCGGGCTACTCTTTCCGTTTCTTCTTGCTCTTCGGGAAGTTCTCCTGTCTGAAGGAAACGGACTGTTGTGCCCATGCTGGAGCTTGCAGCTCGACAACAAGGACTAAAGGCACATCTGCTGCTGCGGGAACACCCGCTTCTACGGCGAGAACCTGCGGCTCAGCCGGAGCTTGACGTTCCCAGGCAAGCTTGCCGGAGCAAAACTTGTCGGGAGCGTCTGCTTCAACGGAACAAACCCTAGGGCTTGCCGGAGCAGACTGCTCCTCAGCACCCTTGGTGTTCATCTTGAGGACCTTCTTGGCGGCGGCTTCGGGGAGCTCTGCCGGAAAATAGTCACCAGAAATCAACTTCCTCTTCTTGCTCTGTCCAGTTGATGGCGTTACAGACGGTTGAGTCAGTTTGAGCACAAAGATCCCTGGTTCCACAGGTATCTTAAGTGCGGCGCACTTCGACAGGCCATCGGCAATGTCGTTCTGAGCTCTTGGAACATGTTCCATCTGTAGGCCGTCAAAGTGCTCTTCTAGCTTTCTCACTTCATCAACGTAAGCTTCCATCAACGGACTCTGATAATTCTTGTTCACTTGGCGGGCGACAAGCTGTGAGTCACCCCTGACAATGAGCTTCTTGATCCCAAGGTCTGCTGCGATCCTGAGACCGGCAAGCAAACCTTCATACTCTGCGGTATTGTTCGTTGCTTGCTCCTTGGGAAAGTGCATCTGGACTACGTACTTGAGGTGCTCTCCGGTGGGTGCAACAAGTAGCACGCCCGCACCGGCGCCTTGCAGCGAGAAGGCACCATCAAAGTACATCAGCCACTCTTTGCTTGCTTCCTTGACGGGGATGCTCATTTCTGGAATTTCTTCATCTTGTGTTGGCGTCCATTCTGCTATGAACTCCGCCAATGCTCTGCTTTGGATAGTTGAAGTGCTCTCAAACTTGAGGCCAAAGCTTGACAGTTCCAGTGCCCACTCGACAATCCTGCCTGTTGCTTCTGGATTTTGCAGTATCCTCTTCAGTGGAAAACGAGTGACGACTGTGATCTCATGTGCTTGGAAGTAATGGCGCAGCTTTCTCGAGCACCAGGAGTATCCCGAACTTGTGCACGGGCAGTTGCAGCACCCCACGGCAAGGCTTGCCGTGTGACCGCCAAGGTAAACTGCTTGAGAAGAGCGGATCGAGGCGAAGCACACGAGCAGTTTACCCAGCTTTGGAGCTCTCCGGAGAGATAACACTCCTACTGCTGCATGTCTGAGTGTATTGAGTTCTTGCTCGGGAGCGCTGAGTGCTATAGTACACACTAGCTGCTAACGAGACCGAGCGTGAGTGTTTTTCTGCCTCCGAACCCCCTTCTATGTTGCGCATGGGCCTCCTTTTATATGCTAAAGGGGTCTCCGACAGGTGGCAACGTAGACAAGGGTAAAAATGGAAAAGGAATTGCGGTTGGTACAACTACCTGTACAGTGTATCATACCTAACCCTGACGGCAGGGGACAAAGGCATTAAATGCCCGTCTACGTCGCCCAAATAGTGCAAAAAGGGACCGTCAGGGACGCCACCGCTTGCCACGATGGCAATCTTGTCAGCGTTGCTTGCCACCGCGCACCGCTGGCCGCACAGCCTCTTGCCACGCGCGCCTGGAAAGGTCCCAGGGCGACACGTTGGTGGATGTGCTGGAGCGCGGGTACAGAGTGGTAGTTTGCCGCGGCAAGCGCCTTGCCGCGGTCGTTGTCTTGTTGCGTCCGGAAGCTTGTCGCTCACCGGGCCTTGCCGGGATCCGTGGCGCGTCGCGGCAAGTTCCTTGAGATGCCTTGGTTGGCCTTCCTGGCAAGCTCCTCTTGCCGGGGCCTTGTCTCCTTGGCTTGAATACTTTGTTCTTGAATGGCTCCAAAGGAACCACGGAGGACCTTGGCGGTCACCCGGCAAGCCTTGCCGCGGGGTGCTGCAACTGCCCGTGCACAAGTTCGGGATACTAGGGTACCCCTACTCTAGTACACCGACAGTACACAGTTGTAGCGCCCTCGATGCGGCTATAGCTCCCACGTGTCGAGGCACGACTTAGAGGCATAACCGCATTGAAAGCAATGTCGCAAGTCAGGCAATCATTACAACATCCCATGTAATATATAATAAAAGGGGGAGATAACATAGTTGGCTTACACTCGCCACGTCACATCAGAGTACATAAATAACATCCATCATACAATCACTCATGGCCCGACTACGGCGCCAAAATAGAAAAAGACCCCCAACATGCGACAAGGTCCTGAATCGATAACCCCAACTAGGCACCACTACTGATCATCCGGAAAAGACACATAGTAACGCTGAGAGTCCTCGTCGAACTCCCACTTGGGCTCGTAATCGTCAACTGGAGCAGAAACACCTGGACCTGCATCTGGAGTTGTAGAATCTGTGAGCCACAGGGACTCAGCAATCTCACACCCACGCGATCAAAACTATTTAAGCTCATGGGAATGGATAAGGCAAATATATGTGGAGCTGCAGCAAGCGACTAGCATATGTGGTGGCTAACTTATACGCAAAAGAGAGTGAGAAGAGAAGGCGAAGCACGAGCGAGAAGCTAAAGGAACACCCTGCGCAAGCATAACTCCAACACCGTGTCCACTTCCCGGACTCCGCCGAGAAGGGGCCATCACGGTAACACACACGGTTGATTCATTTTAATTAAGTTTAGTTCAAGTCATCTACAACCGGACATTAACAAATTCCCATCCGCCCATAACCGCGGGCACGGATTTCGAAAGATCAATCCCTGCAGGGGGGTCCCAACTTAGCCCATAACAAGCTCTCACGGTCAACGAAGGAATAGACCTCCACCCAAGACACACCGATCAGACTCGGTATCTCGGTACAACAAGATGATTCGACAGGTTAAAACAAGTCCAGCAACACCGCCTGAATGTGCCGACAAATCCCGATAGGAGCTGCACATATCTCTTTCTCAGGGCACGCTCGGATAGGTCAAGCTACGAGTAAAACCAAACCTCAAGTTTCCCCGAGGTGGCCCCGCAGGCTGCCTGGTTCGGACCAACACTCAGAGGAGCACTGGCCCGGGGGGGTTAAAATGAGATGACCCTCGGGCTCCGGAAACCCAAGGGAAAAAGAGGCTAGGTGGCAAATGGTAAAACCAATGTTGGGCATTGCTGGAAAAGCTTTAATCAAGGCGAACTATCAAGGGGTTCCCATTATAGCCCAACCGCGTAAGGGACGCACAATCCGGGAACATAACACCGATATGACGGAAACTAGGGCGGCAAGAGTGGAACAAAACACTAGGCAAGAGGCCGAGCCTTCCACCCTTTACCAAGTATATAGATGCATTAAGATAACATAGCAATATAATGATATCCCAACAAGTAAAATAAATGTTCCAACAAGGAACGGCTCCAATCTTCACCTGCAGCTAACAACGCTATAAGAAGGGCTGAGCAAAGCGGTAACATAGCCAATCAACGGTTTGCTAGGACAATGGTGGGTTAGAGGTTCAACATGGCAATTGGGAGGCTGACAAGCAAATGGTAGGCATCTAGCAGTGGCAAAGCAAAAGAGCGAGCAAACTAGCATAGCGAAGATAGTAGTGATTTCGAGGGTATGATCATCTTGCCTGCACAGTTGTCAGAGTTGACTGGATCCTCACAAGCAAACTCAACGGGCTCCTCGGTAGCGAACTCGTCTCCCGGCTCTACCCACAAGACAAACAAGCAACAAGGATACAATCAACCACGGGTAAGACCAAGCAATATGATGAAATGACGATATGCTATGCGGGATGCGATGCGGGATGCAAAATGCAAGATATGACAGGAAATGCATGAACCTGGCATCAAATTGGGAAACCAAGTGTGCCACTGGATAGAGGGGATGAAATCGCTTGAAAACGATATAAAGATCATTGGAATCGGAGCTACGGTTTGGAAATGGCAAGCGTTTTAAGATATGACACCGGTCTGCGATTTGCAGCAAGTAGGCATCTAAATGCAACGAAATGAAAATGCTACAGCCACCAAACATGAAAACAAAATACATGGCAGTGATGTACACAAGATGGTTGACAAAACACTAGCACTGAGACATAGGCAAAATCATCCATTAAGAGGTTCAAACAAGCATGGCTAAAACGCAAATGCAAAACAGATTCCAGACTTAGTGAAATTAACACTAGTCTGAAATTTCAGATCACGATGCTCTCTTCGGAGCAGCAAAACAACATGATAGAAAACCTGAACATGACAAGTAAGAACATGGCATGGAGCTACTCAACAAGCTTAAAAAAACACCCAAAGTGACCTGGGGCCAAAAGGGTTCACAAAATACTCTACCGAGCTCACGAACATAGCTCGAACATAATCAGTTTTCAGACTTAGTGAAAACTGAGACACGCTGAAACATAACTCACGAAGGCATGTAAACGAGCTCGATGCACTCACTACGGTGCAAGTCATGGCAAGGAAAGCATATAACCAGCAAGAAGGCACAAAGTGCTAGCTACACATGGCAAGAACGAAGGCATAGCATGCATGGAACACTAACGGTAGCATCGGCAAAATCGCAAACAAGTTGAGGATCTGCCCAGATTAACAACGAAGTAAAAGTTGAGCTCGATTGAGTCAACCTAGAGCACTCCACATATGCAAACAAAGACATGGATGGATAGAGCATAACATAAATATCAAAACTCCCTTACTGATCATCCTCAAAAGAGGCACGGATCACTAGGAAACAAGCTGGACATATAGCATCATGAACTAAAATATCCCAGACTTAGTGAAAATCACTAAGTCCCTGAAATCTGCAATCTCAGGTACCTCTCTTCGCAAGCTTGCACAAGACAACACACACATCCTAAAAATGCATGGGTGACACCTCTGGAAAGAAGACAAAATGCTTAACAATTCATCCCAAAGGGGCACAGGCATATCATGCACGAATTAAACATGGCAAAAATGACAAAAGTGCATGATGAACTAACGGATCTGCGATTTAACTCACGAAGCCTCCTTCTAACAGAATTTTGGGTATCAAGATGACCTCAAATGCAAATGATGCAATGGAATGAAATGATCTACATGACGAGACGAAGATTTTGATATATCATACGCCCAAAACGGAACTACGGTTGCGGAGATACAAGCAGTCAAAGATAGCACGAAAATTAGGGTTTCGGGGGAGAGAAGTCAACCGAAAACTCAGATCCAGATCGGGATCTCGCGGGTACTGTTCACCGGCGCGTTTCCCGAGGATGACCAGCGCCGGAGCTCGTCGGTGCCGGCCGGAGTGGGGGAAGAGGAGGCCGGGGTGAGGGAGAGGAGGCCGGGCGGCGCCGGAGGAGGAGGCGGCGACCGCGGGCGGCGGCGTCCGGGGCGGCGCCGGCCGGTGGCGGGCGGCGGGGCCCGGCGCGGCGGCGGCCGGTGCGGTGGTGGCGACGGCGTCCCGCGGCGGCGCCGGTCGCCGGAGGCGCGGAAGGCGGCGGCGCTCGGGGAAGGAGGAGGCGCGGGGGCGCGGGCTCGCGGGGGCTCCCCGTGGGCCTGGCGGGCCCGGCGGCGGCGATGTGGGCGCGGCCCACGTGGCGGCGCGCGAGTGGGTGCGGCGGCGGGGCGGACAACGTCCGGCGCGGGCGGACACGTCCGGCCCGGCGCGGGGGAAGAGGATCTGTTTT
>NC_057807.1:650800096-650836506 GCF_018294505.1 Triticum aestivum | reverse complement strand
CGGCGCCCGAGAGGAGGAAGAGGCGCGGGGGCGCGGGCTCGCAGGGGCCCCTCCTGGGCCTCCCGGGCCGGGACGGCGGCGATGTGGGCCTCGCCCACGTGGCGGCTGGCGAGTGGGCGGCTGCTGCGGCGGACGCTGTCCGGCCGGGGCGGACACGTCCGTCGGTGGAGATCTCAGTTTTTTTTTAAACTAGGGTTTCGGACGGGGGAAGAAGAGATCCGAATGGAGGGGGGGTATAAATAGGCATAGAGGGAGCTAGGAGAGTCCAAATGAGGTGCGGTTTTCGCCCACACGATCGTGATCGAACGCTCTAGGACATGGAGCAGAGTTTGGTGGGTTTTGGCCAAATTTGGGGGGTGTTGGGCTGCAACACACACGAGGCCTTTTCGGTCCCTCGGTTAACCGTTGGAGTATCAAACGAAGTCCAAATGACCCGAAACTTGACAGGCGGTCTACCGGTAGTAAACCAAGGCCGCTTGGCAAGTCTCGGTCCAATCCGGAAATGTTTAATCCCCACACACGAAAGAAAGCTAGAAATGGCCACCGGAGGAGAACGAAGCGCTGGAATGCAAAACGGACAACGGGGAAAATGCTCGAATGCATGAGATGAACATGTTTGCAAATGCAATGCACGAGATGACATGGTATGAGATGCATGAAAACGAAAACAACACACGGAGACAAAGACCCGAACCCGAGAAATAAATATAACTTGGCACCGGAAATGGCAAGAGTTGGAGTACAAATGGGGAAAGTTACATCTGGGGCGTTACAACAGTCCTGAATAAGGGACCGTGTCTCATGACACTTTGCGCGCCAGTTTTTTTGCTGAAGTGATTCCAAATTTTTGGCTTCCGCAGAAATATCTACCTCCCCGCCCCTCCCCTTTACCAAAAGCCACATTTCCCCTATTTCCGCCTTCCTTTCAAAGTTGAAACCTTCACTCCTTGCTTGCAGTGCCGCCTCGGCCCTGGCGGCCCTCCTTCACGTTGCTCGGCCTCGCCTATCCAGGCAGGTAATCCACACCCGAACCCCATCCTCCTCCTCCTTCCACATCCCACATGCCCTGACCACCAGCGCGAGCACGACACCGTACACCCAAATCACCGACCCCTCCACCAAATAAGCGCCACCCTAAGCCATGGTGCACAAAGTATAGCCAGGATCTCAAGGAGCATTTGGCAGCGGAGAGGCAAATCGCGGCCGCACGCGCGGATGAGGTCGTGATGTCTGCCATTCTTGCCGACCCCAGATCTTGGAGGAGCACCTTGCCATTTGCTAGCTACACCGGTTAAGCATGCTCGGTTTACCCGTTGCGTGTGCTGCTCCTGCCTTTCCTTAACAAATTCTAGTGAATTGTGCTATCTACTTTTACCATGCAATATGTTGCTCTAGTGTATATGTTCTATATGGCATGCAATGTGGTGCATACTTATTAATTGTTCGGTTAATTAGTTGTTGTGTTTAGTAAACTGTTTGGTTCAATTCTGGAAATGTGATGTCCAATTCTTCAGGGTGCAATTTTGTATTGTCTTCCATGTGAGAAATAAATCGAATTTTTCTTTACAAAATACATGAGAAACAAATCCAATTGCTATATTTCCAAGTTGTCAAGCATGCTTGGTTTGGTTAACTATTTGATCTTCTAGTATGTTATACATTGTGCAATGTGGTGCTCAGTTAACGTTTGGTTCATTTGTTGTGGTGTTTAGTTAACTGTTTGGTTCCATTCTGCAATGCGATGTTCAATTGCTGTGGGTGCATTCTGTTATTGTATACCATGTGAGAAATAAATCGAATTTGGCTATACTAAATACATGAGAAACAAATACAATTGCTATATTTCCAAGTTGCTAAGCATGCTTGGTTTGGTTAACTATTTGATCTTCTATTAGGAGTATGTTATATTGTGCAATGTGGTGCTCAATTAATGTTTGGTTCATTTGTTGTGGTGTTTAGTTAACTGCTTGGTTCAATTCTGCAATGCAATGTCCAATTGTCGTGGGTAGAATTTTGTATTGTTGTGCATGTGAGGAATAATCGAATTTGGCTGTACTTAATACATTGTAAACATATACAATTGCTATATTTCCTAGTTCTTAATGATGCTTGGTTTGGATAAATGGGTTTTCCATGTGGCTTGAATTAATCTGATGAATCTGCAATGTGCTTATTTTTCATCAACATATTTTACTAATAGCATGTGGACCCTCACTTAACCTGATCACTAACTACCTTATATGTGTTGCAATGAAGCAATGGGAAGCACTGAGGTTTACAATCGAGGTTTGCACATGCATGGTCCTTTGTCTAATAGCACATTATTGTGCAATTGCAGGAACCATTCTAATACTTACGTTTTAAACAATTTGGTCTTGCACATGTAGGTCCTGCTGTCAGAGGTTTTGACCCACTGTTCGACCCTTTTTGCATATGGGGAAATGAGTTGTCCATGAATACCAGTCAAGTCAAGAAACTCAGAAAGATTGTTAGGATAAATAAATTAGTGACAAAAACAACAAGATCTTTGTCTTTACAATGAAGAAGATATCAGTTCACTACAGGATGGTACTAATTATTATAACTTGTCTTTTTTATTCCTTTGCCCCATTTCCAATATATTTATGCACATCCTTGTTTTCAGGCCTTTCCAAAACAGTTCACTGATGATTACCTCTCAAACCACCTGTATGGTCAGGAGGCAAGGAAGGTATGCATACAACACCCACGGTTCAATATTGAAGTGTTGCTGAAGAGGACGAAGGATGGACGATCAATCATCCACAGGCACTGGCCTAAAGTTGCATAGACCATCAACATCAATGAAGGCTCAATATTCGCCTTCCGCTTCAGTAGTTTTCCCGTTGAGATGCATTTGTCTATGTACCGTCTATGATGCTAATTTCGAAAGGTTTTAGATGTTGGATGTGAAACTTGGTGCTGGTGCAGTTGTGTAATGGGGTAGCCGAGTGCTGAAGCTATATCATGTTGTACTCTGATGTATTTCATTTATGAACTCCTGCTTCCTTAATATGGGAATGAAATATATTATGTGTTTAATATGAATGTCAATTAGATTAATAAATGGATTATTAATAATAGGGAAATTAGCCTGCAAATGGCGAATTAGCCTGCTAATTGGTTTTTGCTATTGCAAACGGTTATTGAGAAAATACCGTGGGCGATGACCTAAGGCAATGCACGCAGTTTCTAGGAATAAACCGTGTTGGATCGATGAACAATCACACACGACATTCTCTTCAAAACTGTTTGCGTTAGGCCACCTTGCGCAAATGTTTACCGCATAAAAGTTGTGTGTGATGGATAGCCTTTGCCACGCAGTTTCTTCTATGCACCATGTGTGATGCATTCAATAATGCAAATGATAGAACTATTAATGTTGTGTGCGATGGGAACGCTATCACAAACGATTTAACGGCGAAAATTGTGTGTGATGTACCTACAAACGGAAAGGTTTTCCTTGCATCGACTGTGTGGGATGTATATACGAATGGAAAGGTTTAGCGGGGACTGATTGTGTGGGATGTACTTACGACCGGAAACGATTTCTCCTGTATAATTGTATTTTTAGCACTACTGTATGTATAACCATATTTTCTCGCTCATCGGTCGCACACGACCTCATTTTGCCGAGCGTGTGTGCCAGGAGGGCAAATCGCCGATAGTTTCTGGGTTGTGTGGGAAGGACCCCCCTATCGCCCACACTCACTAGGTGACGGTTACGAACGCCGTCACAGAAAGGGGTTAAAAACCGTTTGTATAGCACCGATGCGTACCAGTGATTCCTTCGCCAAGGCAATTGCTCCAGTATTGTCACAAAAGATTTACATTGGACCCAAAGCACTAGGTATTACACCTAGATTGGATATGAACTCCTTCATCCAGACTCCTTCATTTGCTGCTTCCGAAGCAGCTATGTACTCCGCTTCACATGTAGATCCCGCCACGACACTCTTCTTGGAACTGCACTAACTGACAACTCCACCATTCAATAAAAATATGTATCCGGTTTGTGACTTAGAGTCATCCGGATCAGTGTCAAAGCTAGCATCGACGTAACCACTTATGACAAGCTCTTTGTCACCTCCATAAACGAGAAACATATCCCTAGTCCTTTTCAGGTACTTCAGGATGTTCTTGACCGCTGTCCAGTGATCCACTCCTGGATTACTTTGGTACCTCCCTGCTAAACTAATAGCAAGGCACACATTAGGTCTGGAACACAGCATAGCATACGTGATAGAACCTATGGCTGAGGCATAGGGAATGACTTTCATTTTCTCTCTATCTTCTGCAGTGGTCGGGCATTGAGTCTGACTCAACTTCACACCTTGTAACACAGGCAAGAACCCTTTCTTTGACTGATCCATTTTGAACTTCTTCAAAACTTTATCAAGGTATGTGCTTTGTGAAAGTCCTATCAAGCGTCTTGATCTATCTCTATAGATCTTGATGCCAAATATATAAGCAGCTTCATCGAGGTCTTTCATTGAAAAACTCTTGTTCAAGTATCCTTTTATGTTATTCAGAAATTCTACATCATTCCCAATCAACAATATGTCATCGACATATAATATTAGAAATGCTATAGAGCTCCCACTCACTTTCTTGTAAATGCAGGCTTCTCCAAAAGTCTGTATAAAACCATATGCTTTGATCACCTCATCAAAGTGTATATTCCAACTCCGAGATGCTTGCACCAGTCCATAAATGGATCGCTAGAGCTTGCACACTTTGTTAGCACCTTTAGGATCAACAAAACCTTCTGGTTGCATCATATACAACTCTTCTTTAAGAAATCCATTAAGGAATGAAGTTTTGACATCCATTTGCCAGATTTCATAATCATAAAATGCGGTAATTGCTAACATGATTCAGACAGACTTAAGCATCGCCACGAGTGAGAAAGTCTCATCATAGTCAACTCCTTGAACTTGTCAAAAACCTTTTGCAACAAGTCGAGCTTTATAGACAGTAACATTACCATCACCGTTAGTCTTCTTCTTGAAGATCTATTTATTCTCTATGGGTTGTCGTTCATCGGGCAGATCCACCAAAGTGCACACTTTGTTCTCGTACATGGATCCTATCTTAGATTTCATGGCCTCCCGCCATTTATCAGAATCTAGGCTCATCATAGCTTCTTCATAGTTTGTAGGTTCGTCATGGTCAAGTAACATGAGCTCCAGAACAGGATTACCGTACCACTCTGGTGCGGATCATGCGCTATTTGACCTACGAGGTTCTGTAGCAACTTGATCTATAGTTTCATGATCTGTATCATTAACTTCTTCTCCAGGTTGTGTAGGCATCATAGGAACAGATTTCTCGGATGAGCTACGTTCCAAATTGAGAGCAGGTATAATTACCTCATCAAGTTCTACTTTCCTCCCACTCACTTCTTTCGAGAGAAACTCCTTCTCTAGAAAGTTTCCATTCTTAGCAACAAAAATCTTGCCTTCGTACTTGTGGTAGAAGGTGTACCCAGTTGTTTCCTTAGGGTATCCTATGAAGACACACTTCACCTATTTGGGTTCGAGCTTATTGGGTTGAAGCCTTTTGACATAAGCATCGCATCCCCAAACTTTAAGAAACAACAGCTTGGGTTTGTTGCCAAACCACGGTTCATACGGTGTCGTCTCAATGGACTTTGATGGTGCCCTGTTTAAAGTGAATGCAGCTATCTCTAATGCATAACCCCAAAACAATAGTGGTAAATCAGTAAGAGACATCATAGATCGCACCATATCTAATAAAGTGTGATTACAATGTTTGGACACACCATTACGCCGGTGTTCCAGGTGGCCTGAGCTGTGAAACTTTCCACATTGTTTTAAATGAAGGCCAAAATACTAACTCAATAATTCTCCTCCATGATCAGATCATAGAAACTTTATTTTCTTGTTATGATGATTCTCCACTTCACTCTGAAATTCTTTGAAGTTTTCTAATGTTTCAGACTTGTGTTTCATTAAGTAGATATACTCATATCTGCTCAAATCATCTGTGAAAGTCAGAAAATAATGATACCCGCCACGAGCATCAACACTCATCGGACCGCATACATCGGTATGTATTATTTCCAATAAGTCATTAGCTTGTTCCATTGTTCCGGAGAACGGAGTTTTAGTCATCTTGCCCATAAGGAACGGTTCGCAAGTATCAAATGATTCATAATCAAGTGATTCCAAAAGTCCATTTTTATGGAGTTTCTTCATGCGCTTTACACTAATGTCTACTACACAACCATCTTCTTGTAGACGTTGTTGGGCCTCCAAGTGTAGAGGTTTGTAGGACAGTAGCAAATTTCCCTCAAGTGGATGACCTAAGGTTTATCAATCTGTGGGAGGCGTAGGATGGAGATGGTCTCTGTCAAACAACCCTGCAACCAAATAACAAAGAGTCTCTTGTGTCCCCAACACACCCAATACAATGGTAAATTGTATAGGTGCACTAGTTCAGCGAAGAGATGGTGATACAAGTGCAATATGGATGGTAGATATGAGTATTTGTAATCTGAAAATATAAAAACAGCAAGGTAACAAGTGGTAAAAGTGAGCGTAAACGGTATTGCAATGCTAGGAAACAAGGCCTAGGGTTCATACTTTCACTAGTGCAAGTTCTCTCAACAATAATAACATACCTGGATCATATAACTATCCCTCAACATGCAACAAAGAGTCACTCCAAAGTCACTAATAGCGGGGAACAAACAAAGAGATTATGGTAGGGTACGAAACCACCTCAAAGTTATCCTTTCTGATCGATCTATTCAAGAGTCCGTAGTAAAATAACACGAAGCTATTCTTTCCATTCGATCTATCATAGGGTTCGTACTAGAATAACACCTTAAGACACAAATCAACCAAAACCCTAATGTCACCTAGATACTCCAATGTCACCTCAAGTATCCGTGGGCATGATTATACGATATGCATCACACAATCTCAGATTCATCTATTCAACCAACACAAAGTACTTCAAAGAGTGCCCCAAAGTTTCTATCGGAGAGTCAAGATGAAAACATGTGCCAACCCCCATGCATAAGTTCATTGAACCCGCAAGTTGATCACCAAAACATACATCAAGTAGATCACGTGAATATCCCATTGTCACCACAGATAAGCACGGCAAGACATACATCAAGTGTTCTCAAATCCTTAAAGACTAAATCCGACAAGACAACTTCAAGGGGAAAACTCAATTCATCACAAGAGAGTAGAGGGGGAGAAACATCATAAGATCGAACTATAATAGCAAAGCTCGCTATACATCAAGATCGTGCCATATCAAGAACATGAGAGAGAGAGAGAGATCAAACACATCGCTACTCCCTCCTCGTCATGGAGAGCGTCGGGATGATGAAGATGGCCACCAGTGATGGATTTCCCCTCCGGCAGGGTGCCGGAACAGGGTCCCGATTGGTTTTTGGTGGGTACAGAGGCTTGCGGCGGCGGAACTCCCGATCTATTGTGCTCCTGTATGTTTTCGGGGTATATGGATATATATAGGTGAAAGAAGTCGGTCAGGGGGGCCACGAGAGTGGGGGCGCGCCCTAGACCCTCGTGGCTTCCTCGAAGCTTCCCTGACGTCTACTCCAAGTCTCATGGATTGCTTCCGTTCCAAAAATAACTCTCCCAAAGGTTTCATTCCGTTTGGACTCCGTTTGATAATTCCTTTTCTACGAAACACTGAAATAGGCAAAAAAACAATAACATGGACTAGGCCTCCGGTTAATAGGTTAGTCCCAAAAATAATATAAAAGTGTATAATAAAGCCCATAAACATCCAAAACAGATAATATAATAGCATGGAACAATCGAAAATTATAGATACATTGGAGACGTATCAAGCATCCCCAAGCTTAATTCATGCTCGTCCTCGACTAGCTAAATGATAAAAATAGAATTTTTGATGTGGAATGCTACCTAGCATAATTCTCAAAGTAACTTTCTTTATTGTGGCATGAATGTTCAGATCCAAAAGATTCAAGATAAAAGTTTAATATTGACATAAGAGTAATTGTAGGACCTTGAAGTATGTCTAGAGGGGGGTGATTAGACTACTTGACCAATTAAAAACTTAACCTTTTCCCAATTTTAGAGTTTGGCAGATTTTAGCAATCTTTGGACAAGTCAAGCAATCAACACACAAATCAAGCAAGCATGCAAAGAGTATATAGGCAGCGGAAATTAAAGCATGCAACTTGCAAGAAAGTAAAGGGAAGGGTTTGGAGGATTCAAACGCAGTTGGAGACACGGATGTTTTTGGCGTGGTTCCGATAGGTGGTGCTATCGTACATCCACGTTGATGGAGACTTCAACCCACGAAGGGTAACGGCTGCGCGAGTCCACAGAGGGCTCCACCCAAAAAGGGTCCACGAAGAAGCAACCTTGTCTATCCCACCATGGCCGTCGCCCACGAAGGACTTGCCTCACTAGCGGTAGATCTTCACGAAGTAGGCGATCTCCTTGCCAATCTTGTCGGAGGCTCCCAAGTGACACCTAGCCAATCTAGGAGACACCACTCTCCAAGAAGTAACAAATGGTGCGTTGATGAATAACTCCTTGCTCTTGTGCTTCAAATGATAGTCTCCCCAACACTCAACTCTCTCTCATAGGATTTGGATCTGGTGGAAAGAGGATTTGAGTGGAAAGCAACTTCGGGAAGGCTAGAGATCAAGAGTCATGTAGTAGGAATGGAATATCTTGGCCTCAACACATGAGTAGGTAGTTCTTTCTCAGAACTGGTAAGTTGGAAGTGTAGGTTTGTTCTGATGGCTCTCTCCATGAATGAAGAGGAGGTGGAGGGGTATATATAGCCTCCACACAAAATCTAACCGTTACACACAATTTACCAATCTCGGTGGGACCGAATCAACAAACTCGGTCAGACCGATTTACTAAACCTAGTGACCGTAAGGATTTTCGGTGGGACCGACATGCAACTCGGTAGGACCGATATGGTTAGGATTAGGGCACAACGTAATCTCGGTGAGACCGATTACACAAACTCGGTGAGACCGATTTTGGTAATTAGCTAACCAGAGAGTTGGTCAGGTAAACTTGGTGGAACCGATTTGCTCTTTTCGGTGAGACCGAAATGTTACAAAAGGGAAACAGAGAGTTTACATTGCAATCTCGGTGGGACCGATCGCTCACTTCGGTTAGACCGAAACGTTGCGAAGGGAAACAGAGAGATTACAATCCCATCTCGGTGAGACCGAGATCCCTATCGGTGAGACCGATTTGCCTAGGGTTTGTGGCAGTGGCTATGACATCTGAACTCGGTGGCGCCGGATAGAAAGAATCGGTGTGACCGATTTTGGCTTTAGGTTTAGGTCATATGAGGATGTGAGAAAGTAGTTGAGGGTATTTGGAGCATATCACTAAGCACTTGAAGCAAGAGGCTCATTAAGCAACACCTCATCCCTCCTTGATAGTATTGGCTTTTCCTATAGACTCAATGTGATCTTGGATCACTAAAGTGTAAAATGAAGAGTCTTGAGCTTTTGAGCTTGAGCCAATCCTTTGTCCTTGATATTTTGAGGGGTCCACTTTCATCATCCATGCCATGCCATTCATTGAGCTTTCCTGAAATAATAGTCTTGGAATAGCATTAGCTCAATGAGCTATATGTTGTTATGAATTACCAAAACCACCTAGGGATAGTTGCACTTTGAATCTCCCCCTTTTTGGTAATTGATGACAACATATAGATCAAAGCTTCGACAATAAATAATAAGATTGTAAAACATCGTCGCTTTGAGAAGTATGTGATAAGCAAGAGCTCCCCCTAAATTTGTGCATAGTTTAAGATTTGCTTTGGACTACAAATGCACAAGGAATTAGGCTCATGGGTTACTCTTCCATGTCACATACATCTTGGTGGAGCGCTCAAAATAATAAAGATTGAATACATGCACTCATCACCAAGCAAAGTGAATGATCATATAAGGATAGGTAAGATAATATCATCAAACAGGCATAGTGTAGCTTATGATCAAACACATGATCATCAATGTCTCACAGGTAATTGCATAGTATCTCAAGCAATCAAAAGCAAACAAAGTTTAACCACCAAAGCAAGAGAGAAAAAAGAAAAAGAAACAACACTCTCTCTCTCGAAGCCTATGATCTATACATTTTTCTCCCCCTTTGGCAACAAGTTACCAAAAAGTTCATAAAAAATGCATAGTGCTACATCGACTCTCAGGCTTGGTCTTCTGTTGGTGGCGTAGAGATGGCTCCTTGGACGAAGACTTCAGTAGATGTAGATGGAGCTAGAGGAGTTGGTGCTGGAGCTGGTTACCCTGGAGCTGTAGGAGCTGTAGCTGGTGCAGATGATGTGGCTCTGGTGTCTATCACAGGCACGGCAGCTGACCTCTGAGCACTAGGCACTCTGGCAAATGCAGCAGTGGTTGTCTTGCCCTTCCTCTCCTGCATGTCTTCCTGAAGCTGCTCCACAACTGACTGAATCTCAGTTACTTTGACATCAAGATCATAGAATTTTTGTTCCATGATTCTTTCCAAGCTCTCCTGGTTTTGAGTTAGGGTGGCCAACCCCTTCTCAATCCTCAGTGTTGATGCTATCAAGTAACCAAGCTGCTCAAGTTTGTTCTTCAAGAAATACTCAGATGCCTCCTCTTGAGTTGGCATCTTGGCAGCCTTCTCTTTCCTTGCCTTCTCCTTCTTCTCTTGAGCTTGCACTGATGATGGTTCATTCTCAGTCATGACAAATTGATTGTCCTCAAAGTCTGGATAAAGAGCAAAATGTTCCTTATCCAACATATATTTTCCTATGCCCATCTTTGAGTTTATCAACTCCTGAATCTGTGGGGCATATCCACAACTTCTCTTCTGGTCTGCTGCAGTCCTCTTAATAGTTTCAACCATAAGGCTCATGACCTTGAATTTCTGGGGCACATCAAATACATGTAGCAAGTTAATTGCATGCCCTCTAATCATGTTGTGGTCACCTGATTTGGGCAAAAGAGTGTGCCTTAAGATCTGGTTGATTGTAGGCAGCCCTGACAGAAGAAAATGAACTGATCCAAACTTGAAAATCTCAAGTGCTTCATCAGGGATCTCCTTGTACATATGTGACATTGAGTTATGATCCATTTTCTTCTTGGCATAGACATCCAAGTCATCTTCACTCTCCTTGGGGGCATTGATCAGACTTGCCCATTCTTCTATGGTTGACTGGTACCTCGTTCCTTCTGACATCCACACTATCCTGCCATCTGGATAGAAGTGTGTTGTCGAGTAGAACTGCATAATGAGTTCATCATTCCAGTTGGTGAGCTTCTGCCCAACAAAATCTGCAACTCCACAAGCTATGAAACTGTCATACACTCCAAGATAGTGTTCCTCATTCTCCTTCATGTAGGTCCAGTTGACCCACCCCATATCACACACTATGGGCTTCTTGTCCAACAAGATTGTCTCATAGAAGTCCTATTGTTCCTTTGTATGGAACCTGTAATCAACAGCAGTCCTTCTCCTGGTGGCATATGGATCTGACTCTCTCCATAGCCTCAACCCTAGATCTCTCCTGATTTTCATGTTCTCAGCCACAGGATGAGCATCATTGTGGTCTCGGGTCTTGGGTTTGAGCTTCCTTAAGATCTGCCCTTCTTCATCTTCCTCAGCAGCAACCTCAGGCATTGGGGCCTTGTTCTTCTCAGCTGCTGGTATACTCCTGGTATTTCTCTTTGGTGCAATCTTGGGCTTGGAGGCATCTTTGGGTGCTTCTTTGGGCTTTGATGTTGCAGCCCCTGATCTTATAGCATCACCCATAAGCTTCTATGTCTTGGGTGCTGGTGCAGCAACCTCTCCTTCCTCTTCCATCATGGAAGGTTGTCCAACAACTCTGGCCATGGTCTTCTTGACCCTTTCCTTCCTTTTTCTTTCCTTCTGCAGTTGGCTCTTTGGGATCAGGCATTTCAGGTACTTGAGTTGATGCTCTGGCTTTGAACATAGGCTGTCTTCTTGCTGGCCTTTTGATCTTCATGCCTGACTTTACTGCAGTTGAGCTGTGCACCTTTTTGAGCTCTACCTTCTTGGAAGTAGCCTCATCTTCAACAGCCACATAATCCTCATCCTCAGAGTCTGAGGTTCTCTTCCTTCTTGCTCTTGTGGCTGCTTCGGGCAAGTTACTTGGAGTGCTTCTGCTCCCATCATCTGAGCTGCTAGAGGGACTAGTGCCCTCACTCATGTGAATCTACTCTGCTGACTTGTTCTGACTATCACTTTGGTCTGACATGCTGCAAACACTGACTGCTGACCATGTGAATAGTTATAGATGAGATAGAATGGATGAGCATCACAAAATGCAGAGATTTTTGCAAAAGAATGATTCAAAAACTTAGTTTTAGTTTCCACAGAAAGCATTTCGGATCTACCGACTTTCAAACTCGGTGATACCGAAGCAGTTTTTGGAACCTAAACTAGTGAACTCGGTCAGACCGAGTCACAGGTCGGTGGCACCAAGACTGCTAGGGTTTCACAAAGTTCTAAAATCGGTCACACCGATTTGTAATTCTCGGTCAGACCGAGAGTTACTAGTGCAATGGCGTTAGCCAAATCGGTGGGACCGAGTTTTTCAACTCGGTGGGTCCGAGATGGTTTCGGCGGAAACCTAACCCTAAATTCTTAAATCACATCTATTCTAAGGATCATATTGACTGGATAGGAGTGTTTCAATCATGGCAAGATACATGATGAACACAATGTGCTAGGAATCAGACGAAGATAGCACTATGATCAAGTCCATACTGTAGCTCGGCGATGAACTCGCTACGGCGGCAACGGTGGGGGTGAAATCCGTTGACGGCGGCGGAGACCAGTGACAGGAGGCGGCTGGCAATGAGGAGACGATCTGGAGACCCTAGAGGCAGAGTGATCAATGCGTGGGCGAAGGGGTTTGGAGGAATTTCCAAATTTTTGCCCATGACTATATATAGCCCGACCCTGTCGGTGTGACCGAGTGGAACAACTCGGTGACACCGAGATGCATAACTGTATACAGTTACTGCAACTCGGTGGGGCTGAAAAGTTCAAATCGGTTGCACCGAGATTGAAAACCTAGATCGACTTAGTGATCTCGATGGGACCGAAATGGAGGAATCGGTCAGACCGAGAATCACAAAGAAGTTTTGGAAGTTTAAGTCTCTGACGAATCGGGGACTCCGAGTGCTCCTCACACAGAGTGGTTCGAATCTGACTTGATCAAATTTTGTGATGTAGCATGAATAGAGTTTGAGATGAGAAAAGCATAGATAGCTAGAGAAGGTTCTTAGGCATTCTTGTCCATCCACTTGGCCAAAGAAAAAGAAACCAATCAATCAAAACAACAAGTGGATGTCCTCGAATGAGTAAAATATGCAACCAACATGCTCACACAATAAAATGACAAATGAAATATGTGGCAAAGCATGCACAACCAAATCTAGCATCTATCAAAAAATTGGCGATGACTAGGTCATCTATATATGAGTATATTGACTTAGGAGTCAAATGAGAACATTTGATCATAGGTCATACTCATCGTTTAAGCTCAAGTGGGGTTACCACTTTTACATAATGCATTGATGTGTTCACACCATTAGAGTTGCTTTGACTCAATTCTTAGAGTTAAGCTCCCCCTAGATGTGAGATCCCCTTTTAGAGGAATGAACTAACCTCGGGTTTTGTCGATGATGACTTCATGTAGGTGTTGAAGATGTGAATGCTCAAAGTTGATGTAGATCATTTGGAGCAATCTTTTGGAGTGAGCTGCACTTTCAACATACCTACATGGGTTAGTCCCACAAGGAACAAAACAAGAATATCCATAGACATAGAGTGATGCACACACGAGATGATGTCCATGAAATCATTAGGTTACCTTGTCCCTTGCCTTACCAACATGAGGGTTTGTGACTCCTTCAACTAGTGCAAGATGTGGAAGTTGATTGCACTTGTTCTTGCCGTAATGATATGAGTGAAGAATGTTGGCGGAGTCACCCTCAAGAACTCTCTAGTTCTTCTTCTTAGGGATCCACATCATCTTGATGGGAATCCTTGGAGTTGTAGTTGTACTTGATGAAGTATAACTTGACGTAGTCTTGGGAACCCACTTGACCAAGGCCTTAGGTGCTTCTTCAAATGCATCAATCTCCTCTTGAAGCTTGTCCTTGCCTTTGTTCTTGTGGTCTTGTGGTGGAAGATCATCTTGCGTTTGTGTTTCCTTGAAGGAAGTAGGATCATACTTCTCTTGTTGAGGAACAAACTTCGTCTTGGGGTATTGATCTTCTTCCCACTCAACTCCATTGGCATTGAACTTTCGTTCAAAACCAACACCTTGATTCTTCCGGTGCCTTCCTTGCTTGCGTACAATTTCCTCGAATTGCTTACTCCCGGCAAGACTCTTGTATACACCTTTCTCTATAATTCCCTTCAATAAGCTATTTTCTTGCTCAAGTGTAACTTGGCTAAGAGATTCATTAGTGGAATCAAGAGAACTACTAGAAGCAACAATATTTAGTTTAGCATTGTTATTTCTACCACTAGAGGAAGAATCATTCTTGTTCTTGTTACTAGACTTGACTTGAGGCATGTAAGTGGATAAGAGTAAACGCTTGGCAATATAAGAAGAACTTTTCTTGCGAAGATCATCATTGATTGCCTTTAAGAACTCGTGCTCTTGCTCAAGATTGAGCTTTTCAAAGCGTAACTTCTCATGAGCCCTTAAAAGTTCTCGATGATTCTCGATGATAGTTTCATGAGCTAACTTAAGAGTGTTTAGTTCTTTAGTTAGAAGCTCAATTTTCTCCTTATCATTGTCATTTGTTTTATCTTGTTTAGCATGATTAATTGGCGTTCCATCATAGTACTCATCACTAGAGTTGTCAACAAGTAAATCATCATCCCCTAGCAAGTCATCTTCATCACTATTGAAATCAACATACTCGGGATGTGTTACCTTTGGACCTTTGGCCATGAAGCATCTTCCAATTCCTTCATTTGGTGAGTCAAATATGTCGTAGGAGTTGGTTGACACAAGTGCTAGACCGGCAACACCTTCATCTTGAGTATATTCGGAGTCGGAGTGATAGCTTCTCTCAGAGTGATGGTCGGAGTTGGAGCCGGATACCCATTCACCAACATGAGCTTGATGTCTTCATTTTGTGTAGCTCCTTGATGAGTTGTCCTTCCTTTCCGAATCCTTGCTTCTCCGTGAGGGTCTTCGTTCATAACGATCATCTCTACTCCTTCTCTCTCTTGGTGGTGATTCTTCTCTTCTACTTCTTCTTTTAGGAGAATCGTCTCTTCCTTTTTGGGGTGTCGTACACTCATTGCAGTAGTGTCCGGGTCTTCCACAATTGTAGCAATTGCGCTCTCGACTAGAAGATCTTTTGTCATTGTATGACCTTGACTTGGAGCTTCTTTCTTTGCTTCTACTCTTGTAGAATTTGTTGAAGTTCTTCACCATTAAGCTCAATTCTTCATTGAAGGTTTGTTTCTCACTTGATGATGTGGGGGCTTCACATGAGGCTTTGTAAGCACCACTCGACTTGTTGTGAAGTTCTTCCTTATCCTTAAGTGACATCTCATGAGCAACAATTCTTCCAATGACTTCCGTTGGCTTGAGATCTTTGTAGTTTGGCATCATTTGGATCAATGTACACACGGTATCATACTTTCCATCCAATGCTCTTAGGATCTTCTTGATGATGAATCTGTCGGTCATCTCTTCACTCCCTAAGCCGGTAGTCTCATTTGTGATAAGAGCAAGCCTAGAGTACATTCCAGCGACACCTTCACCATCCTTCATTTTGAACTTGTCAAGCTGACTTTGGAGCACATCCAACTTGGATTCCTTGACGGAGTCGGTACCTTCATGCATATCAATCAAAGTGTCCCAAATTTCCTTTGCATTCTCAAGACGGCTGATTTTTTTGAATTCTTCGGGGCACAATCCATTGAAGATGATATCACAAGCTTGAGCGTTGTATTGCAGCATCTTCAATTCTTCCGCATTAGCTTCATGGTTCGGCTCTCTCCCATCAAAGAATTCACCTTGCAAGCCAATGCAAATAATAGCCCAAACGGCAGGGTTATGTCTGAGAATATGCATTTTCATCTTATGTTTCCAACTAGCAAAATTAGTGCCATCAAAGTAAGGACCTCTACGGTGATAATTTCCCTCGCTAGACGCCATACTCTCCTAGGTTGTGAAACCAAGGCTATGACCACCAAAAGCTATGGGAATCAAAGCAAATGGAGACCAAGGCTCTGATACCACTTGTAGGACCTTGAAGTATGTCTAGAGGGGGGGTGATTAGACTACTTGACCAATTAAAAACTTAACCTTTTCCCAATTTTAGAGTTTGGCAGATTTTAGCAATCTTTGGACAAGTCAAGCAATCAACACACAAATCAAGCAAGCATGCAAAGAGTATATAGGCAGCGGAAATTAAAGCATGCAACTTGCAAGAAAGTAAAGGGAAGGGTTTGGAGGATTCAAAAGCAGTTGGAGACACGGATGTTTTTGGCATGGTTCCGATAGGTGGTGCTATCGTACATCCACGTTGATGGAGACTTTAACCCACTAAGGGTAACGGCTGCGCGAGTCCACAGAGGGCTCCACCCAAGAAGGGTCCACGAAGAAGCAACCTTGTCTATCCCACCATGGCCGTCGCCCACGAAGGACTTGCCTCACTAGCGGTAGATCTTCATGAAGTAGGCGATCTCCTTGCCCTTACAAACTCCTTGGTTCAACTCCACAATCTTGTCGGAGGCTCCCAAGTGACACCTAGCCAATCTAGGAGACACCACTCTCCAAGAAGTAACAAATGGTGCGTTGATGATGAACTCCTTGCTCTTGTGCTTCAAATGATAGTCTCCCCAACACACAACTCTCTCTCATAGGATTTGGATCTGGTGGAAAGAGGATTTGAGTGGAAAGCAACTTGGGGAAGGCTAGAGATCAAGATTCATGTGGTAGAAATGGAATATCTTGGCCTCAACACATCAGTAGGTAGTTCTCTCTCAGAACTGGTAAGTTGGAAGTGTAGGTTTGTTCTGATGGCTCTCTCCACGAATGAAGAGGAGGTGGAGGGGTATATATAGCCTCCACACAAAATCTAACCGTTACACACAATTTACCAATCTCGGTGGGACCGAATCAACAAACTCGGTCAGACCGATTTAATAAACCTAGTGACCGTTAGGATTTTTGGTGGGACCGACATGCAACTCGGTAGGACCGATATGGTTAGGGTTAGGACACAACGTAATCTCGGTGAGACCGATTACACAAACTCGGTGAGACCGATTTTGGTAATTAGCTAACCAGAGAGTTGGTCAGGTAAACTCGGTGGGACCAATTTGCTCTTTTTGGTGAGACCGAAATGTTACAAAAGGGAAACAGAGAGTTTACATTGCAATCTCGGTGGGACCGATCGTCACTTTGGTTAGACCGAAACATTACGAAGGGAAACAGAGAGATTACAATCCCATCTCGGTGAGACCGAGATCCCTATCGGTGAGACCGATTTGCCTAGGGTTTGTGGCAGTGGCTATGACATCTGAACTCGGTGGCGCCGGATAGAAAGAATCGGTGTGACCGATTTTGCTTTAGGTTTAGGTCATATGAGGATGTGAGAAAGTAGTTGAGGGTATTTGGAGCATATCACTAAGCACTTGAAGCAAGAGGCTCATTAAGCAACACCTCATCCCTCCTTGATAGTATTGGCTTTTCCTATAGACTCAGTGTGATCTTGGATCACTAAAATGTAAAATGAAGAGTCTTGAGCTTTTGAGCTTGAGACAATCCTTTGTCCTTGATATTTTGAGGGGTCCACTTTCATCATCCATGCCATGCCATTCATTGAGCTTTCCTGAAATAATAGTCTTGGAATAGCATTAGCTTAATGAGCTATATGTTGTAATGAATTACCAAAACCACCTAGGGATAGTTGCACTTTCAGTAATAATACTTCAAGCATACTAACAAGTAATCATGTCTTATCAGAATAACATAGCCAAAGAAAGCTTATCCCTATAAAATCATATAGTTAGGCTATGCTTCATTTTTGTCACACAAAATACTCCCATCATGCACAACCCCGGTTTCAGCCAAGCAATTGGTTCATACTTTTTAACGCGCTTCGGCTTTTTTCAACTCTCACGCAATACATGAGTGTAAGCCATGGATATAGCACTATGGGTGGAATAGGATATGATGATGGAGGTTGCGTGGGGAAGACAAAAAGGAGAAAAGTCACATTGACGAGGCTAATCAACGGGCTATGGAGATGCCCATCAATTGATGTCAACATGAGGAGTAGGGACTGCCATGCAACGGATGCACTAGAGCTATAAATGTATGAAAGCTCAACAAAAGAAACTAAGTGGGTGTGCATCCAACTTGCTTGCCCACTAAGACCTAGGGCATTTTGAGGAAGACCATCATTGGAATATACAAGCCAAGTTCTATAATGAAAAATTCCCACTAGTATATGAAAGTGACAAAATAAGAGACTCTCTATCATAAAGGCCATGGTGCTACTTTGAAGCACAAGTGTGGAAAAGGATAGTAACATTGCCCCCGCCCCCTTTTTTGGGGGTCTTCCTTTTTTTTATTTGGCCTTTCTCCCTTTTTTTTATTTGGCCTTTTTTTCCTTTCTTTTCAAGGGACAATGCTCTAATAATGATGATCATCACACTTCTATTTACTTACAACTCATGGATTACAACTCGATACGAGAACAAAATATGACTCTATATGAGTGCCTTCGGCGGTGTACCGGGATGGGCAATGAATCAAGAGTGACATGTATGAAAAAATATGCATGGTGGCTTTGCCACAAATACGATGTCAACTACATGATCATGCAAAGCAATATGACAATGATGAAACGTGTCATAATAAATGAAACGGTGGAAAGTTGCATGGCAATATATCTCGGAATGGCTATGGAAATGCCATAATAGGTAGGTATGGTGGCTGTTTTGAGGAAGATATAAGGAGGTTTATGTGTGATAGAGCGTATCATATCATGGGGTTTGGATGCACCGGCGAAGTTTGCACCAACTCTCAAGGTGAGAAAGGGCAATGCACGGTACCGTAGAGGCTAGCAATGATGGAAGGGTAAGAGTGCGTATAATCCATGGACTCAAATTAGTCATAAAGAACTCATATACTTATTGCAAAAGTTTATTAGCCCTCGAAGCAAAGTACTACTACGCATGCTCCTAGGGGAAGGGTTGGTAGGAGCTAACCATCGCGCGATCCCGACCTCCACTCATAAGGAAGGCAATCAAAGAACACCCCATGCTTCAAATTTGTCACACAATGTTCACCATACGTGCATGCTACGGGACTTGCCAACTTTAACACAAGTATTTCTCAATTTCATAATTACACAACTAGCATGACTCTAACATTACCACCTTTATATCTCAAAACAATTATCAAGCATCAAATTTATCATAGTATTCAATGCACTTTCTATGATAGTTTTTATTATACCCAACTTGGATGCCCATCATATTAGGACCAATTTTATAACCAAAGCAAATACCATGCTGTTCTAAAAGACTCTCAAAATAATATAAGAGAAGCATGATAAATCAATAATTTTACAAAATAAAACCACCGCCATGCTCTAAAAAGATATAAGTGAAGCACTAGAGCAAAACTGCCTAGCTCAAAAGATATAAGTGAAGCACATAGAGTATTCTAATAAATTTCGAATCATGTGTGTCTCTCCCAAAATCTGTGTACAACAAGGATGATTGTGGTAAACTAAAAAGCAAAGACTCATATCATACAAGACGCTCCAAGCAAAACACATATCATGTGGTGAATAAAAATATAGCTCCAAGTAAAGTTACCGATAGACGAAGACGAAAGAGGGGATGCCATCCAGGGCATCCCAAGCTTAGGTTCTTGGTTGTCCTTGAATATAACCTTGGGGTGCCTTGGGAATCCCCAATCTTAGGCTCTGGCCACTCCTTATTCCATAGTCCATCGAATCTTTACCCAAAACTTGAAAACTTCACAACACAAAACTCAACAGAAAACTCGTAAGCTCCGTTAGTACAAGAAAGAAAAACCACCACTTAAGGTACTGTAATGAAATCATTCTAAATTCATATTGGTGTAATATCTACTGTATTACAACTTCTCTATGGTTCATACCCTCCGATACTACTCATAGATTCATCAAAATAAGAAACAACACATAGAATACAGAATCTGTCAAAAACAGAACAGTCTGTAGTAATCTGTATCATTCAAATACTTATTTAACTCCAACAATTCTTAGATAAATTGGTGGACCTGATGAATTTGTCTATTAATCTCCTGCAAAAAGAATAAACTTAAAAGCATTCTCCAGTAAAAAATGGCAGCTAATCTCGTGAGCGCAAAAGTTTTGAATCATTACAGCAAGATTGCATAGACTTCACCCAAGTCTTCCCAAAGGTTCTACTTGGCACAAGCACTAATTAAAACATAAAACCACATCTAAACAGAGGCTAGATGAATTATTTATTACTAAACATGAGCAAAAGTAAAGAACAAAAATAAAATTGGGTTGCCTCCCAACAAGCGCTAACGTTTAACGCCCCTAGCTAGGCATGATGATTTCAAATAATGCTCATATAAGAGATAAGAATTGAAACATAAAGAGAGCATCATGAAGAATATGACTAACACATTTAAGCCTAACACACTTCCTATGCATAGATATTTTGTGATCAAACAACATATGAGAACATGAAACAACTAGCATAGGAAGGTAAAACAAGCAAATCTTCAATATTTTCAACACATAGAGAGGAAACTTGATATTATTGCAATATGTAGAAGCATATTATCCTCTCTAGTAATAATTTTTAGTAGCATAATGAATGAATTAAACAATATAACTATCACATAAAGCATTCTTTTCATGATCTACAAGCATAGAAATTTTATTACTCTCCACATAAGCAAAATTCTTCTCATTCGGAATAGTGGGAGTATCATAAGAGACTCCAATACTATAAATTGTTTCCATATTAAAAGAGTAATGTTCAGAAAAAGGGTAATCATAATCATGACAAGTTTTATAAATATAATCATCACTACTTCTTATAGCATAAGTTTCATCACAATAATCATCATAAGTAGCAACTTTGTTCTCATCATAATCAATTGAAACCTCTTCCAAAATAGTGGATTCATCACTAAATAGAGTCATGACCTCTCCAAATCCAATTTCATAAATATTATAAGATTCAACACCCTCAAAAATAGTGGGATCATTACTTCCTAAAGTTGGCACTCTTCCAAACCCACTTTCATCAATATAACCATCATAAATAGGAGGCATGCTATCATCATAATAAATTTGCTCATCAAAACTTGGGAGGCTAAAAATATCATCTTCATTAAACATAGCATCCCCAAGCTTGGGACAAACATTAATTGCAGCAAATATATTCTCAAACATGTCATTATCATCAAACATAGCATCCCCAAGCTTGGGCCTTTTCATATCATAAGCATAATCACTCTCATCATTAATAGTATGGATAGCACCAATAGTATAGCAATTATCATCATCACAATGAGTAATAGGAGCAACATCGAGGGATACCTTTCTACCTTTGCTTCTCCGTATTTTCTTTTTCTTCTTCACATCGTGTGTGGGTTTAACCCTCTTTTTCGAGCTCCTTATTAATGAGATTGGTTGAATGGAAAGCTCCTCCTCGTTACCTGATTCATCATAAGAAATAATAGGAGGATATTGGGAAATCTCTTCCCTTTCATTAGTATTCTCTTCATCTTCTATTTGTTTTCTTGATTTTATGTAATTGGCAATGTAAGTATTTTCAATGCAATTCACCACACAATACATATAAATTTCCTCTAGATCAAAATCAAGAACTTTATCAAGGAGAAACTCTGGAAGATTCTTAGTTAAACGTTTCATTTCTTCATAACCCATAAGCAAACTAAGTTCATTATGATGTGCAAGGGAAATCAAGTCATCACAATTTTTGGACATGATTCGATCATGAAACAATTTGCATTGGGTATTTGAATGATCACGTTCATTGCAAAGTTCACAAGGATGGCAAAGAAATTTTAAATTTCAGCACAAACTTCTAGCCTCTCTTGCAACCATTTAGTTTCTAAATACTTATGCCTCTTACAAAATCTATCTTCCCTATTTGATGAGTACTTGCAAACTCTATGCACTCCACAAAAGTTGACATGCTTATAAGAGACATTTTCATCATGACTAGTGCAATCATCATTAGTACTATGTATATTCAAAGAGTTCATACTAACAACATTGCAATCATGCTCATCATTCAAAGATTTAGTGCCAAACATTCTAATGCTTTCTTATTCTAACATTTTGGCACAATTATCGGAATCCTTATTTTCATGAAAGATATTAAAAAAATGAAGCATATGAGGCACCCTCAATTCCATTTTTTGTATTTTTCTTGTATAGACTAAACTAGTGATAAAACAAGAAATTAAAAGATTCGATTGCAAGATCTAAAGATATACCTTCAAGCACTCACCTCCCCGGCAACGGCGCTAGAAAAGAGCTTGATGTCTACTACACAACCTTCTTCTTGTAGACGTTGTTGGGCCTCCAAGTGCAGAGGTTTGTAGGACAGTAGCAAATTTCCCTCAAGTGGATGACCTAAGGTTTATCAATCCGTGGGAGGTGTAGGATGAAGATGGTCTCTCTCAAACAACCCTGCAACCAAATAACAAAGAGTCTCTTGTGTACCCAACACACCCAATACAATGGTAAATTGTATAGGTGCACTAGTTCGGCGAAGAGATGGTGATACAAGTGCAATATGGATGGTAGATATGAGTATTTGTAATCTGAAAATATAAAAACAGCAAGGTAACAAGTGGTAAAAGTGAGCGTAAACGGTATTGCAATGCTAGGAAACAAGGCCTAGGGTTCATACTTTCACTAGTGCAAGTTCTCTCAACAATAATAACATAACTGGATCATATAACTATCCCTCAACATGCAACAAAGAGTCACTCCAAAGTCACTAATAGCGGGGAACAAACGAAGATATTATGGTAGGGTACGAAACCACCTCAAAGTTATCCTTTCTGATCGATCTATTCAAGAGTCTGTAGTAAAATAACACGAAGCTATTATTTCCGTTCGATCTATCATAGAGTTTGTAATAGAATAACACCTTAAGACACAAATTAACCAAACCCCTAATGTCACATACTCTAATGTCACCTCAAGTATCCGTGGGCATGATTATACGATATGCATCACACAATCTCAGATTCATCTATTCAACCAACACAAAGTACTTCAAAGATTGCCCCAAAGTTTCTACCGGAGAGTCGAGGCGAAAACGTGTGCCAACCCCTATGCATAAGTTCATTGAACCCGCAAGTTGATCACCAAAACATACATCAAGTAGATCACGTGAATATCCCATTGTCACCACAGATAAGCACGGCAAGACATACATCAAGTGTTCTCAAATCTTTAAAGACTCAATCTGACAAGACAACTTCAAGGGGAAAACTAAATTCATCACAAGAGAGTAGAGGGGGAGAAACATCATAAGATCCAACTATAATAGCAAAGCTCGTGATACATCAACATCATGCCATATCAAGAACACGAGAGAGAGAGATCAAACACATAGCTACTGGTACATACCCTCAGCCCCGAGGGTGAACTACTCCCTCCTTGTCATGGAGAGCGCCGAGATGATGAAGATGGCCACCGGTGATGGATTCCCCTCTGGCAGGGTGCCGGAACAGGGTCCTGATTGGTTTTTGGTGGCTACAGAGGCTTGCGGCGGCGGAACTCCTGATCTATTGTGCTCCTGGATGTTTTCGGGGTATATGAATATATATATATAGGTGAAAGAAGTTGGTCAGGGGAGCCACGAGGGGCCCACGAGGGTGGGGGCGCGCCCAGGGGAGTAGGGCGCGCCCTGGGCCCTCGTGGCTTCCTCGAAGCTTCCCTGATGTCTACTCCAAGTCTCATGGATTGCTTCCGTTCCAAAAATAACTCTCTCGAAGGTTTCATTCTGTTTTATATTCCTTTTCTGCGAAACACTAAAATAGGCACACACAAAAAACTTGGACTGGGCCTCCGGTTAATAGGTTAGTCCCAAAAATAATATAAAAGTGTATAATAAAGCCCATAAGCATCCAAAACAGATAATATAATAGCATGGAACAATCAAAAATTATAGATACGTTGAAGACGTATCATACACCGATATGACCCAAACAGCAGTGCTACAAATAAGTTGCACTATCATTATCAACTTTGCATCTTTTGGCATCAATATTATGAATATGTGTATCACCACAATCAAGATTCAACAGAAATAGACCACTCTTCAAGGGTCCATGACCATAAAAGATATTACTCATATGAATAGAACAACCATTATTCTCTGATTTAAATGAATAACCATCTCGCATTAAACAAAGATCCAGATATAATATTCATGCTCAACGCTGGCACCATATAACAATTATTCAGGTCTAAAACTAATCCCGAAGGTAGATGTAGAGGTAGAGTGCCGACGACGATAACATCGACCTTGGAACCATTCCCGACGTGCATCGTCACCTCGTCCTTAGCCAATCTATGTTTAATCTGTACTCTGTGCTTCGAGTTACAAATATGAGCAACCGAAATGGTATCAAATACCCAGGCACTACTACGAGAATTAGTAAGGTACACATCAATAACATGTATATCAAATATACCTTTGTTCACTTTGCCATCCTTCTTATCCGCCAAATACTTGGGTTAGTTTCAGGCTTGGGTCCAGCTTTGGGTTTCTTCCCGGGAGTGACAACTTGTTTATCATTCTTCTTGAAGTTCCCCTTCTTTTTACCCTTGCCCTTCTTCTTGAAATTAGTGGTCTTGTTAACCATCAACACTTGATGCTCCTTTTTGATTTCTACCTCCGCAGCCTTTAGCACTGCGAAGAGCTCAGGAATATTCTTTTCCATCCCTTGCATATTGTAGTTCATCACGAAGCCTTTGTAGCTTGGTGGTAGTGATTGAAGAACTCTGTCAATGACACAATCATCTGGAAGATTAACTCCCAGCTGAGTCAAGTGATTATGGTACCCAGACATTCTGAGTATGTGCTCACTAACAAAACTATTCTCCTCCATCTTGCATTTATAGAACTTGTTGGAGACTTCATATCTCTCAACTCGGGCATTTGCTTGAAATATTAACTTCAACTTCTAGAACATCTCATATGGTCCATGACGTTCAAAACGTCTTTGAAGTCCCGATTCTAAGCCATAAAGCATGGCACACTGAACTAACGAGTAGTCATCAGATCGAGCTTGCCAGGCATTCACAATGTCAGCTTCTAGTCCTGCAGCAGGCCTTGCACCCAGCGGTGCATCAAGGACATAATTCTTCTGTGCAGCAATGAAGATAATCCTGAAGTTACGGACCCAGTCCGTGTAGTTGCTACCATCATCTTTCAACTTAGCTTTCTCTAGTAATGCATTAAAATTCAAAGGACGGTAGCACGGGATATTGATCTACAACATAGATATGCAAAAAAACTATCAGGACTAAGTTCATGATAAATTAAGTTCAATTAATCATATTACTTAAGAACTCCCACTTAAATAGACATCCCTCAAGTCATATAAATGATAAGTGATCCAAATCAACTAAACCATGTCAGATCATCACGTGAGATGGAGTAGTCTTCAATGGTGAACATCACTATGTTGATCATATCTACTATATGATTCACATTCGACCTTTCGGTCTCCAGTGTTCCGAGGCCATATCTGTATATGCTAGGCTCGTCAAGTTTAACCCGAGTATTCTGCATGTGCAAAACTAGCTTGCACCCGTTGTATTTGAACGTAGAGCTTATCACACCCAATCATCATGTGGTGCCTCAACACGAAGAACTTTCGCAATGGTGCATACTTGGGGAGAACACTTATACCTTGAAATTTAGTAAGGGATCATCTTATAATGCTACTGCCATACTAAGCAAAATAAGATGCATAAAATATAAACATCACGTGCAATCAAAATATGTGACATGATATGGCCATCCTCATCTTGTGCTTTTGATCTCCATCACCAAAGCAACGTCATGATCTCCATCGTCACCGGCTTGACACCTTGATCTCCGTCGTAGCGTCGTGGTTGTCTCGCCAACTATTGCTTCTACAACTATCGCTACCGCTTAGTGATAAAGTAAAGCAATTACATAGCCTTTGTATTTCATGCAATAAAGCGACAACCATATGGCTCCTGCCACTTGCCGATAACTTTTACAAAACATGATCATCTCATACAAAATCTTTATATCACATCATGTCTTTGACCATATCACATCACAACATGCCCTGCAAAACAAGTTAGACGTCCTCTACTTTGTTTATTGCAAGTTTTATGTGGCTGCTACGGGCTTCCAGCATGAACCGTACTTACCTATGGCACAAAAACCACACGGTGATTTATCAAGTTTTTTTGTTTTAACCTTCACAAGGACCGGCCGCAGTCAAATTCGATTCAACTAAAGTTGGAGAAACAGACACCTGCCAGCCACCTTTATGCAAAACTAGTTGCATGTATGTCGGTGGAACCGGTCTCATGAACGCGGTCATGTAAGGTTGGTCCGGGCCGCTTCATCCAACAATACTGCCGAATCAAAATAAGACATTGGTGCTAGGCAGTATGACGATCACCGCCCACAACTCTTTGTGTTCTACTCGTGCATATCATCTATGCATAGACCTGGCTCAGATACCACCGGTGGGAAACGTAGCATGAATTTCAAAAAAAATCCTACGCTCACGCAAGATCTATCTAGGAGATGCAAAGCAACGAGAGGGGGAAAGTGTGTCCATGTACCCTCGTAGACCGAAAGAGGAAGCGTTAACTTAACGCGGTTGATGTAGTCGAACGTCTTCTCGAATCAACTGATCAAGTACCGAAGTACGGCACCTCCAAGTTCTGCACACGTTCAGCTTGATGACGCCCCTCGAACTCTTGATCCAGTAGAGGTATGAAGGAGATGAGTTCCGTCAGCACGACGGCATGGTGACGGTGATGGTGATGTGATCCGTGCAGGGATTTGCCTAAGCACTACGACAATATGACCGGAGGAGTAAACGGTGTAGGGGGGCACCGCACACGTCTAAGACAATTGTTGTGTCTTGAGGTGCCCCCTGCCCCCGTATATAAAGGAGGGAGAGGGGAAAGGGCCGGCCAGGGCGTGCCCCCAAGGGGGGAGTCCCACTAGGACTCCCAGTCTAAATCAGACCACCTTCCTTTCCGAAGGGGGGAAAGGGGACAGGAGAGAGAGGGGGAGAAGGAAGGGGGGCCACGCCACCTCCCCTAGTCCAATTCGGACTCCCCAATGTGTACGATCAAGATCAGGGACTCGCGGGAAGATATCACAACACAACTCTACACAAAAAAAATACAATCTTTATATTACAAGCCAGAGGCCTCGAGGGCTCGAATACATAGCTCGAAACACAAGCGTCAGCAGAAGCAACAATATCTGAGTATAGACATAAGTTAAACAAGTATGCCTTAAGAAGGCTAGCACAAAAGCAACATGATCGAAGAGGCAAGGCCTCCTGCCTGGGACCTCCTAACTACTCCTAGTCGGCGGCGGTTTCCACGTAGTAGTATCCGTTTGTGGTGGCATCTGGCTCCATGGATCCACCATCTAGTTGCAACAACCGGAAGGAAGAAAGAAGGGGAAAAGGGGTAGCAAAGAAACCGTGAGTACTCATCCAAAGTACTCACAAGCATCAAATATATACTAAGTATGCATTGGTATCAATTCGAAGGTTTGTATCTGTGGACTAAACTACAGAATGCCAGAATAGAGGGGGAAGGCCTAGCCTATCGAAGACTAGCATCTTCAAGCATCTCCAAGCATCTTGCAGCATGTAGAAGAGTAAAGAATAGCAGTTTATAATTATCAAACATGTTTTAGCATCAACGCCCAGAGATCCTTCCTCGACTCCCTGGGAGAAAGCAATCTTGGAGCCACATATCCATCACATATCTCAAGTATCCATTTCTAGTTATATTAGATTAGGATATAAGTCTGAACATCCGTTACTGTGGAATGACTATTAATAGATAATCTTCCCTGCAGGGGTGCACCACATTTTCCAACACGCTTGATTACTCTGGCCGGACACACTTTTCTGGGTCAATGCTCGGCCTCGGAAGATCAACACGTCACAACCCTACCTAGGCTCAGCAGAGAGGTCCCCGCCGGTCTACATCCTAAGCACTCCGGGGTCTTGGTCCCATCGCTTGTTGCACCCCGGGTCGTTGCGAGCAGGGCGGATCCAGGCTCCACCACTACAGGATGGTGTCGGCCCAGCCATGCCGCACTACTGAACTAGACGTCTGACAAAGCTTCGGCCGATACTGTGACATCGAGGCCCATAACTATTCTTGCATGGTGGTTAGTGCGTAAAGGCCAGAGGCCAACTCAGAACAAATACCCAAATCATTAGTGCGTTGGGAGCTCGCGAAGACGAGAAGAGACTCACGATCGATGAGACCTTGTCGCCCTGTCTCGTGGACTTACGGCAAGGGCCCAGAATGCCCGGCCGTGCCAAGTAATTACCTCGCGGGTGCTCTCCGGACCCGCCCGACTTTCACATCAACTCGCGGGTACCCCTCAGGGCCGACCCGACTTTAACAACAGTCTCAAATAAAAGTCCGGGTAACCGTGTGTCCAAAACATCAAGGGGGAAAACCCGAGGAATCACCCTCGATGGATTCCACTGTAATCATCAAGGTGAACATGGGAGGAATCACCCTCGAGGTCCACACTTGAGAGGTTGCACGACAGAGTCGTATTGGGAATGGTGAAGGAGGAATCACCCTCGATGACCATGACCGAATAGCTACACTATAGAGTTATCATCAGGAGTGCGTTACAAGGTATCACCCTCGGCACTTGATAGTATCTCTGCAAAGTCGGGAAACAAAGGGGGGTGATGTGATGTGAGGTGTCGGGCTCTGGTCGTCAATCACATTGATCGAGTCTTCGATGATGAAGCAGGGGCAACAAGGACAATGTGGGGGTCACTGATGGATCACTAACCTGTTGGGGAACGTAGCAGAAATTCAAAATTTTCTACGCATCACCAAGATCAATCTATGGAGATTCTAGCAACAAGAGAGAGAGAGAGGGAGAGAGAGAGAGTTCATCTTCATACCCATGAAGATCGCTAAGCGGAAGCGTTACAAGAATGCGGTTGATGGAGTCATACTCGCGGCGATTCAAATCGCGAAAGATCTGATCTAGCGCCGAACGGATGGCGCCTCCATGTTCAACACACGTACAGCCCGGTGACGTCTCCTCCTTCTTGATCCAGCAAGGTAAGAGGAGAAGTTGAGGGAGAGCTCCGGCAACACGACGGCATAGTGGTGGAGCTTGTGGTATTTCTCCTGGGCTTCGCCAAGCTCTACGGAGGAGGAGGAGGTGTTGGGGAGGGAGAGGCTGCGCCAGGGACAAGGGTGCAGATCCCATGCGCCTCCCCACTATATATAGGGGTGGAGGGGGCTTATTTATTGCCCTCCAAGTCCATTGGGGCGTTGGCAAAGGTGGGAGGAAAGAAATCTCATCCTTTCCTTTCCCCACCGATTGTTATCCCCCCTTTTTAGGGATCTTGATCTTATCCCTTCGAGATATGATCTTATTCCTTCTAAGGGGGGAGCTTGCTGCACCTTGAACAGGGATGTGGGACCTGGCCCCCACTACCCACGTTCATGTGGGCCCCCCCTTGCAGGTGGGCCCCACTCCGGAACCTTCTAGAAACTTCCCGGTACAATACTGAAAAATCCCGAACATTTTCCGGTGGCCAAAATAGGACTTCCCATATATAAATCTTTACCTCCGGCCATTCCCGAACTCCTCGTGACATCCGGGATCTCATCCGAGACTCCGAACAACTTTTGGTAACCACATACAATTCCCATAACAACTCTAGCGTCACCGAACCTTAAGTGTGTAGACCCTACGGGTTCGGGAATCATGCAGACATGACCGAGACATCTCTCCAGCCAATAACCAACAGCGGGATCTAGATACCCATGTTGGCTCCCACATGTGCCACGATGATCTCATCGGATGAACCACGATGTCAAGGATTCAAGCAATCCGGTATACAATTCCCTTTGTCAATCGGTATGTTACTTGCCCGAGATTCGATCGTCGGTATCCCAATACCTTGTTCAATCTCGTTACCGGCAAGTCACTTTACTCGTTCCATAATGCATGATCCCGTGACCAACTACTTAGTCACATTGAGCTCATTATAAAAATGCATTACCGAGTGGGCCCAGAGATACCTCTCCGTCATACGGAGTGACAAATCCCAATCTCGATTCGTGCCAACCCAACAGACACTTTCGGAGATACCTGTAGTGCACCTTTATAGTCACCCAGTTACGTTGTGACGTTTGGTACACCCAAAGCATTCCTACGGTATCCGGGAGTTGCAATCTCATGGTCTAAGGAAATGATACTTGACATTAGAAAAGCTTTAGCAAAGGAACTACACGATCTTGTGCTATGCTTAGGATTGGGTCTTGTCCATCACATCATTCTCCTAATGATGTGATCCCGTTATCAATAACATCCAATGTCCATGGTCAGGAAACCATAACCATCTATTAATCAACGAGCTAGTCAACTAGAGGCTCACTAGGGACATGTTGTGGTCTATGTATTCACACATGTATTACGGTTTCCAGTTAAAACAATTATAGCATGAACAATAGACAATTATCATGAATAAGGAAATATAATAATAACCATTTTATTATTGCCTCTAGGGCATATTTCCAACAGTCTCCCACTTGCACTAGAGTCAATAATCTAGTTCACATCACTATGTGATTGTAATGAATCCAACACCCATTGGTTTGATCATATCTCGCTTGTGAGAGAGGTTATTAGTCAACGGGTCTGAAACTTTCAGATCCGTGTGTGCTTTACAAATCTCTATGTCATCTCCTAGATGCAGCTACCACGCGCTATTTGGAACTATTCCAAATAACTGCTCTACTATATGAATCCGGTTTACTACTCAGAGTCATCTGGATTAGTGTCAAAGTTTGCATCGGCGTAACCCTTTACGACGAACTCTTTTACCACCTCCATTATTGAGAAAATTCCTTAGTCCACTAGTTACTAAGGATAACCTTGACCGTTGTGCTGTGATCCATTCCTGGATCACACTTGTACCCCTTGACTGACTCATGGCAAGGCACACCTCAGGTGCGGTACACAGCATAGCATATTGTGGAGCCTACATCTAAAGCATAGGGGACGACCTTCATCCTTTATCTCTCTTTTGTCGTGGTCAGGTCTTGAGTCTTACTCAATACTCACACCTTACATCCAAGAACTCCTTCTTTGCCGATCTATTTTGAACTCCTTCAAAATCTTCTTACGGTATGTGTTCATTTGAAAGTACTATTAAGCGTTTTGATCTATCCTTATAGATCTTGATGCTCAATGTTCAAGTAGCTTAATCTAGGTTTTCCATTGAAAATCACTTTTCAAATAACCCTATATGCTTTCCAGAAATTCTACATCATTTTTGATCAACAAGATGTCAACAACATATACTCATCAGAAATTCTATAGTGATCTCACTCACTTCTTTGGAAATACAAGTTTCACATAAACTTTGTATAAACCCAAAATCTTTGATCACCTCATCAAAGCATATATTCCAACTCCGAGATGTTTACTCCCGTCCTTAGAAGGATTGCTGGAGCTTTGCATACTTGTTAGCATCTTATAGGATTGACAAAACCTTCTGGTTGTATCATATACAACCTTTCCTCAAGAAAATTGTCGAGGAAACAATGTTTTGACATCCTATCTACAAGATTTCATAAATAATGCAGTAACTGCTAATATAATTCCAACAGACTCTTAGCATCACTACGAGTGAGAAAGTCTCATCGCAGTCAACTCCTTGAACTTGTCGGAAAACATCTTAACGACAAGTCGAGCTTTCATAATGGTGATACTTACCATCATTGTCTGTCTTCCTTTTAAAATCCATCTGTACCCAACAGCCTTACGACCATCAAGTAGTTCTTCCAAAGTCTATACTTCGTTTTCATACATGGATCCTCTCTCGGATTTTATGGCCTCGAGCCATTCATCGGAATCCGGGCCCACCATCGCTTCTCCATAGCTCGTAGGTTCATTGTTGTCCAGCAACATGACCTCCAAGACAGGATTATCGTACCACTCTGAAGCAGTACGCGTCCTTGTCGTCCTACGAGGTTTGGTAGTGACTTGATCTGAAGTTTCATGATCACTATCATCAGCTTCCACTTCAATTGGTGTAGGTACCACAGGAACAACTTCCTGTGCCCCGCTACACACTGGTTGAAGTGATGGTTCAATAACCTCATCAAGTCTCCACCATCCTCCCACTCAATTCTTTCGAGAGAAACTTTTCCTCGAGAAAGGACCCATTTCTAGAAACAATTACTTTTGCTTCCGGATCTGAATTAGGAGTTATACCCAACTGTTTTGGGTGTCCTATGAAGATGCATTTATCCGCTTGGGGATCGAGCTTATTAGCATGAAACTTTTTCACATAAGCATCGCAACCCCAAACTTTTAAGAAATGACAGCTTAGGTTTCTCTAAACCATAGTTCATACGGTGTCATCTCAACGGAATTACGTGGTGCCCTATTTAAAGTGAATGCGGTTGTCTCTAATGCCTAACCCATAAACGATAGTGGTAATTCGATAAGAGACATCATGGTATGCTCCAAATCCAATAGGGTGCAGCTATGATGTTCGAACACCATCACACTATGGTGTTCCAGGCGGTATTAGTTGTGAAACAATTTCCACAATGTCTTAATTGTGTACCAAACTCGTAACTCAGATATTCATCTCTATGATCATATCATAGACATTTTATCCTCTTGTCACGACGATCTTCAACTTCACTCTGAAATTACTTGAACCTTTCAATAATTCAGACTTGTGTTTCATCAAGTAAATATACTTAGAATCTACTCAACTCATCTGTGAAGCAAGAGTATAACGATATTCACTGCGTGCCTCAGCACTCATTGGATTGCACACATCAAAATGTATTACTTCCAACAAGTTGCTTTCTTGTTCCATCTTACTGAAAAAGAGGCTTTCAGTCATCTTGCCCATGTGGTATGATTTGCATGTCTCAAGTGATTCAAAATCAAGTGATTCCAAATGATCCATCTGTATGGAGTTTCTTCATGCGTACATACCAATAGACATGGTTCGCATGTCTCAAACTTTTCAAAAAACGAGTGAGTCCAAAGATCCATCAACATGGAGCTTCTTCATGCGTTTTATACCAATATGACTCAAATGTCAGCACCACAAGTAGGTGGTACTATCATTACTATCTTATATCTTTTGGCATGAACATGTGTATCACTATGATCGAGATTCAATAAAATAATCATTTTAGGTGCAAGACCATCGAAGGTATTATTCAAGTAAACAGAGTAACCATTATTCTACTTAAATGAATAACCGTATTGCGATAAAAATAATCCAATCATGTTTATGCTCAACGTAAACACCAAATAACAATTATTTAGGTTTAACACCGATCTCGATGGTAGAGGGAGCGTGCGATGTTTGATAACATCAAACTTGGAAATATTTCCAACACATATCGTCACCTCGCCGTTAGCTAGTCTTTGTTCATTCCGTAGCCTTTTATTTCGAGTTACTAACACTTAGCAACAGAACTTGTATCTATTACCATGGTGCTACTAGGAGTACTAGTAAAGTACACATTAATGTAATGTATATCCAATATACTTCTGTCAACCTTGCCTGCCTTCTTATCTACCAAGTATCTAGGGTAATTCTGCTCCAGTGACCGTTCCCCTTATTACAGAAGCACTTAGTCTCGGGTTTCGGTTTAACCTTGGGTTTCTTCACTAGAGCAGCAACTATTTTGCCGTTTCATGAAGTATCCCTTCTTGCCCTTGCCCTTCGTGAAACTAGTGGTTTCATTAACCATCAACAATTGATGCTCCTTCTTGATTTCTACTTTCGCGGTGTCAAACATCACGATATTTCAAGGATCATCATATCTATCCCTGATATGTTATAGTTAATCACGAAGCTCTAGTAGCTTGGTGGCAATGACTTTGGAGAAACACCACTATCTCATCTGGAAGACTAACTCCCACTCGATTCAAGTGATTGTTGTACCCAGACAATCTGAGTACAAGCTCAATGATTGAGCTTTTCACCCTTAGTTTGTAGGCTAGGAAACTCGTCGGAGGTCTTATACCTCTTGACGTGGGCACGAGCCTGAAATCCCAATTTCAGCCCTCGGAACATCTCATATGTTCTGCGACATTTCAAAAACGTCTTTGGTGCCTCAATTCTAAACCGTTTATGTAGCGACCAGACCTCAACCAGACTGATCTCTGTGCTCAGTGTCATCCCTGGATCAGTAATGCTGACACCACATAGTACTTGGAGGATTTATAATAGAGTAGCAACCACACACTTATTACATCAAATGTCTCAAAAGAGAACTTATTGAAATAAATATGGCTTAAGGCCATCTAAAAACGATAACAGCGGAAGGCTTGGAAGATAAGCGAGTCCATCAACTCCAACGTCATCACGGAGTATAGAACCACGACCTAAAAGCACCTTACTCATCGTCTGAAAAGTCTGCAACATGAAACATTGCAGCCCAAAAACGGGTCAGCACATGGAATATGCTGGCAATGTAACACATAGAGAATAACAATGGAATAAGCTACACTACATGCAATTTGGCTGGTGTAAAAGCTCTATGGTTACAGTTTTGCATAAATCCAATTTTTCCCTACTGCCAAGGAATAAATTTAATTAACTATCATGGTGGTTGTTAAACATTGAGAATGGTTGACAGCATTCTCAATCCCAATTAAAAGTACTCATCAAACCCAACAATATTAGATTAAAGTAACATGATGAGATTCACATGATATCCAGGTACTAGATACTCAAAACGTCCATAACTGGGGACACGGCTAATCATGATTAGTTTGTACACTCTGCAGAGGTTTGCGCACTTTTCCCCACAAGACTCGATCGCCTCCGTTTGATTCCTCGCACTACATGGTGTTTGAGAAACGGATGACCGAGACATAGTCTTTTGGAAGCACTAGCACCTTACATGTGGGTAGACCGGTACACCTACTTTCCCCTACATCTGCTAGTCTACCCGTAAGAGTTTGCACGACTTAGTCAACTATGCCAGAGCCCATAATGGCTCGTGGTTGCACACGGAAGTTTCTAGTTTCAATAATCTCATGATCCCTTTGAGCCTGGGTGGTGGTCCGAAGAAATACAGGCAAGTCCTGATATAAACCAAGTGCCTCAATCCACCCAGATGTGTGTTTAAGTTGCCACCTTAAATAAACCATTGATTAACAATCTCACATCTGTCATGGATACACTCACCCAATCCACGTCTACTAGCATAGCATGGCATGAAAAAGCAAACGTAGAAGTAACTCCCAGGGGTTTGAAAATAAATCAGGTAATAGGTACTACCTCATCTACTTCCCATCCCACAATTTGCAATTGTTTGAGGATTGGTCTAATGCATAAAAACTGGGTATGAGAAAAGGTATGATCAAAATGTTACTTGCCTTGCCGATGATCCGCAAAACCTAGAGACTCGAAGTAACAGGCGGCGCACTCCGGGTATTCTATCGTAGACAAACAAACAAACAAACATACAATAAGTACTCATCTAATGCACTGGTAAAACTCGAATAAAAGATCCAACTAGAATGTTCAACTTAAGAACTCCGGTTTGCAAAAAGAACCAAATCAAACAAAGCAACGAAAGTCAAACGGCGAAAGAAAACAGCTTCGTTTTACTAATTTGGATCTAAGTCAAATTTTACAGAAGCAAAAACTTGTTGAAGTTGATTATTTGGAAAGATGGTTTCGAGACGAAACTCCAGGCGCTTGAATCGCCTGATTCCGATAAACGAGCGAAAAGTTATACTAAAACGAAAATCGGATCTGGAATCGTGATCAGAAAAATCGCGGATTAAATCCGAGAAAAAAGAAAAATGATGAACAGGCTGACGAACGAACGTTCTTGACTAAACAGATCTCACGAATATGTTCGTTAAAACGAACGAACGAGCGAACGCTCGCTATTTAACCGAACCGGAAAATAAAACCGATCTAATAAAATAAACCGAAAAAAACGAAGAAAAACGAAGAAAAAACCGCTCAGTTTTTTTAAAAAAAACGGCGACACGCGAATCGAGGCGGCG
>NC_057807.1:650786621-650799754 GCF_018294505.1 Triticum aestivum | reverse complement strand
GGCGGTTGCGGGCTGGTGGGGCGGGCGGCCAGGCCTGGGGGGCTCGGGTGGCGCTATTTAAAGACGCCCCCGGGCGGAGTCCCGCTCGGGCACGGCCCGTAGGTCGGTTGCGTTTTTTTTTAATAATTCCGCGCAGAAGAAAAATAAAAAAGAAATACTAAACGGACTCCAAAAATCCCGAAATAAATTTTCCCCGGCTTCTAAAATCAAGCCGAACAAGATGAACATTTATTTTTGGTCTAAATGCAATTTTGAAAAACGCACATTTTTCCTAAATTCAAATAAAAGGCGAAAAACTTCCAAAATAAAACTTATTTGATTTTTTTATTAAATCTTCATTATTTCTTTATTTTGGGAAAGTCATTTTATTCCCTCTCTGAATATTTGGTAGTAGAGATAATTGAAGATAAAATAAATAAAATCAATGATCCTATTTTCAAAATTTGAGAAAAACTCAAATAAGAAAATAACGAAATCCCCAACTCTCTCCGAGGGTCCTTGAGTTGCATAGAATTTCTCGGATCGAGCCAAAGATGCAACAAAATATGATATACAATGATGATCTATGTATAACATTCCAAATTGAAAATTTGGGATGTTACAAACCTACCCCCCTTAAGATGAATCTCGCCCTCAAGATTCGGGTTGGCTAGCAAATAGGTGAGGGTGGTCCTTGAGCAGATCTTCCTCTCGTTCCTAGGTGGCTTCCTCCTCGGTGTTGTGGCTCCACTGAACTTTGCAAAACTTGATAACCTTACTGCGGGTAACTCAACTGGCATAATCCAGAATTCTAACTGGTTTCTCCTCATAAGTCAAATCATCCTTCAACTGAATTGCTTCCAGTGGCACAGTATCTCTCAGTGGTATATCGGCTATTTCTGTGTGACACTTCTTCAACTGTGAAACATGGAACACATCGTGAACTCCTAACAATCCCTCAGGTAATTCCAACTTGTACGCTACTTCTCCCATGTGTTCCAAAATCTTGTATGGCCCCACAAAACGTGGTGCTAACTTGCCTTTAACTGCAAAGCGCTTAACTCCTCGTAGCGGAGATACTCGAAGATAAACTCTGTCTCCGACTTCGTGTTCTGTCTCCTTGCATTTTGAATCTGCATAGCTCTTCTGCCTTGACTGAGCTACCTTGAGCCTGTCGCGGATCAACTTTACTTTCTGTTCAGACTCCTTAATCAAATCCGGTCCAAACAACTAGCGGTCTCCAACCTCATCCCACAACAATGGGGTTCTGCACCTCCTTCCGTACAAGGCTTCGAAAGGGGCCATCTTCAAACTGGATTGATAACTGTTGTTGTAAGAAAACTCCGCGTATGGCAAGTTGTCATCCCAACTAGATCCATAATCCAACACACAAGCTCTAAGCATATCCTCCAAAATCTGATTGACTCTCTCGGTCTGTCCATCTGTCTGCGGATGGAAAGCTGTGCTAAACTCCAACCTGGTTCCCAATGTTTCGTGCAATTGCTTCCAGAACTTCGAGGTGAATTGGGTTCCTCTATCTGATACGATACTCCTCGGAACTCCATGCAAACATACAATCCTTGTCATGTATATCTTAGCCAATTTGGCACCGCTGTAGGTAGTCTTTACTGGAATGAAATGAGCTACCTTCGTCAAACGATCGACTACAACCCAAATCGAGTCATAGCCTGAACGAGTCCTGGGCAATCCCGTGATGAAATCCATGCCTAGTTTGTCCCACTTCCATTTGGGTATAAGCAATGGCTGCAACAATCCGGCTGGCTTTTGATGTTCTTCCTTCACCCTCTGACATACATCACAAACTGCTACATACTCTGCAATATCCTTCTTCATTCCGGTCCACCAGAAAGTTTCCTTCAAATCCAAATACATCTTGGTATTCCCGGGGTGAATCGAATATGGTGAATCATGTGCCTCTTGCAGAATCAACCTCCTGATCTCCGGGTCATTGGGCACATAAACACGGTCCTCAAATCGTAGGGTATCGTACTCATCCTCACGAAATCCCTTAGCCTTTCCTTCGTTCATTTTCTCCTTTATAGAGGCAACTTCCTTATCTGTCTTTTGAGCTTCTCTGATTTTATCCATCAATGTAGACTAAATCTCCATTGCTGCTACATAGCCTCTCGGAACTATTTCCAAACATAGATCATGAAGATCCTCGGCTAACTCCTTGGGTATTCCTCCCATCATTAGTGTATTGACGTGGCTCTTACGGCTCAACGCGTCTGCTACAACGTTAGCCTTCCCGGGGTGATAATGCAATCTCATATCATAATCCTTAATAAGCTCCAACCATCTCCTCTGCCTGAGATTTAATTCCTTCTGCGTGAAGATGTACTTCAAACTCTTATGATCCGTGTACACCTCACAATGATTTCTAATGAGAAAATGTCTCCATGTTTTCAGTGCGTGCACTACGGCTGCTAATTCCAAATCATGAGTAGCATAATTCAACTCATGAGGCTTAAGCTGTCGTGAAGCATACGAAACAACTCTTCCCTCCTGCATAAGCACTGCTCCAAGTCCTCGACGTGAAGCGTCGCAATACACTTCATAATCCTTAGTCTAGTCTGGCAGAATTAATACTGGTGAGGTAACCAAACGTTTCTTCAACTCCTGGAAACTAGCCTCACACTCCTCAGTCCAAAAGAACTTAGTATCCTTCTTCAACAACTCTGTCATAGGCTTCGCAATCTTGGAGAAATTTTCAATGAATCTCCGGTAGTATCCTGTGAGTCCAAGGAAACTCCTGATCTCTCCAACTGTTGTTGGTGCTTCCCAGTTTGTCACAGTGACAACTTTAGTGGGGTCTACGGCAATACCTTCTCCGGATATAACATGTCCGAGAAATCCAACTTCCTTCAACCAAAACTCACACTTGCTGAACTTGGCGTATAGCTGATGTTCTCTGAGCTTCTCGAGTACCAAACGCAAGTGTTCCTTATGTTCCTCTTCATTCTTCGAGTAAACCAAAATATCATCAATGAACACTATGACGAACTTATCCAAAAACTCCATAAACACATTGTTCATCATGTTCATAAAATAGGCTGGGGCGTTAGTCAGACCAAATGACATAACGGTATACTCATACAGCCCATACCTGGTGGTAAAAGCCATCTTCGGTATATCTTGCTCCCGAATCTTCAACTGATGGTATCCTGATCACAAATCGATCTTGGAAAACACCTTAGCTCCTTGCAACCGATCAAACAGATCATTGATCATTGGTAGTGGGTACTTGTTCTTGATGGTTACTTCATTCAATCCGCGATAATCGACAACCATTCTTAATGATTGTCGGTGTACTAGAGTAGGGGTACCCTAGTATCCCGAACTTGTGCACGGGCAGTTGCAGCGCCCCGCGACAAGGCTTGCCGGGTGACCGCCAAGGTCCTCCATGGTTCCTTTGGAGCCATTCAAGAACAAAGTATTCAAGCCAAGGAGACAAGGCCCCGGCAAGAGGAGCTTGCCGGGAAGGCCAACCAAGGCATTTCAAGGAACTTGCCGCGACGCGCCACGCGTCCCGGCAAGGCCCGGTGAGCGACAAGCTTCCGGACGTGACAAGACAACGACCGCGGCAAGGCACTTGCCGCGGCAAGCTACCACTCTGTACCCGTGCTCCAGCACATCCACCAACGTGTCGCCCTGGGGCCTTTCCAGGCGCGCGTGGCAAGAGGCTGTGCAGCCAGCGGTGCGTGGTGGAAAGCGACGCTGACAAGATTGCCATCGTGGTAAGCGGTGGCGTCCCTGACGGTCCCTTTTTGCACTATTTGGGCGACGCAGACGGGCATTTAATGCCTTTGTCCCCTACCGTCAGGGTTAGGTATGATACACTGTACAGGTAGTTGTACCAACCGCAATTCCTTTTCCATTTTTACCCTTGTCTACGTTGCCACCTGTCGGTGACCCCTTTAGCATATAAAAGGAGGCCCATGCACAACATAGAGGGGGGGGGGGTTCGAAGGCAGAAAACACTCACGCTCGGTCTCGTTAGCAGCTAGTGTGTACTGTAGCACTCAGCGCTCCCGAGCAAGAACTCAATACACTCAGACGTGCAGCAGTAGGAGTGTTATCTCTCCGGAGAGCTCCGAAGCTGGGTAAACTGCTCGTGTGCTTCGCCTCGATCCGCTCTTCGTGCGATCTCCGCCCCCCGCCGAACCGAAAGGGGCTCGGTCCGCCGGTCCCATAGGTGTTCGTGGATCAGTTTCCCCGACATCTTTGGCGCGCCAGGTAGGGGAAGTCGAGGTTGTGTGAACCTGATCCGGCGTTCACACGAGCTAGATCTTCATCTTCTTCATCGACATGCCACCGAAGAAGAAGACTTCGGCGGCAGCTGTTCCGTCCACGTCGATCCCACCACCACCGGAGCAAATGGGTGGTGGGGTAGACGCCGGCGGAAGAATGGACATCGACGAGGGAGCTCACGGTGCTGCCAGGTCCAAGGACAAGGCTGCGCAGACCTCGGCGTCCGTACATGCACCGCGCCCATCTCAAGAGGCGCAGGACCGACAGCGTCATGGTATTCGCAGTGCCATATGTTTGCTAGACCAAGATTGAGCTGGTGGATCTCGGGGTGCTCAAGACCAGCATGCACGTCAACATGCTGGCACGAGCGAGACACGGTCGCCTGGACAGGATACTGCTCCTTCTAACATAGTTAGAAGTCCGAGCATATCCCGCTCCTTGCACCGTTCGCCACCGCCGCCCACCACTCCAGCAGAAGCTTTGGCGCGAGCTCAACTGCTCCTGGATTACCCTCCAACGGCAGACAGGATCGATAGGTGGAGGGCCACCATTCAGAGTCTCATTGGCTTCGCCAACGGCGACACTCCGCGGCAGCCGAGTACATCGCTACCGCGGCAGGACTGCCAGGCACGATCCGATGGCGACGAAACCGGTGGGGGTGCAACCACCATGCACTCTCCACCCCGAAGGCCAAGATCGCCGACTCGCCGAATCCACCTCAACAGCGACTCCACCGCATCATCAGATCCACGAGCTCGTCGCGATCAGCGCCAAGTTCTTCACGAACGACAGAGCAAGAAGAGGAAGTTGATTTCTGGTGACTATTTTCCGACAGAGCTCCCCGAAGCCGCCGCCAAGAAGGTCCTCAAGATCAACACCAAGGGTGCTGAGGAGCAGTCTGCTCCGGCAAGCCCTAGGGTTTGTTCCGTTGAAGCAGACGCTCCCGACAAGTTTTGCTCCGGCAAGCTTGCCGGGGAACGTCAAGCTCCGGCTGAGCCACAGGATCTCGCCGTAGAAGCGGATGTTCCCGCAGCAGCAGATGTGCCTTTAGTCCTTGTTGTCGAGCCGCAAGCTCCAGCCTGGGCACAGCAGATTGTCCGTTTCCTTCAGACAGGAGAACTTCCCGAAGAGCAAGAAGAAGCGGAAAGAGTAGCCCGGCAGTCAAGTATGTACCAGTTTGTCGACAACACACTGTACAGAAGAAGACCCAACGGCGTGAAATTGAAGTGTATTCACCGGGAAGACGGACAAAAGCTGTTGGCAGAGATACATGGAGGTATATGTGGTCACCACATTGGCGCAAGAGCACTTGCCGGCAAAGCGTTCCGGCAAGGTTTCTTTTGGCCGACAGCCCTCCAGGATGCAACTACACAAGTAACCAAGTGTGAAGCGTGCCAGTTCCATTCCAAGCAGATACACCAGCCAGCTCAAGCTCTCCAGACGATCCCTTTATCCTGGCCATTTTCGGTCTGGGGGCTCGACATCCTCGGCCCCTTTCCCCGAGCTGTCGGGGGCTTTGAGTACTTGTACGTTGCAATCGACAAGTTCACAAAGTGGCCGGAAGTGGAAGCAGTGAGGAAGGTGACAGCACAGTCAACAGTCAAGTTCTTCAGGTCGATTGTTTGCCGCTTCGGGATCCCTAACAGGATCATCACCGACAACAGCACGCAATTCACGAGCCGCACCTTCATGCAGTACGTCCAAGATCTTGGCGCCAAGGTCTGCTTCGCTTATGTTGCTCATCCGAGAAGTAACGGTCAAGCGGAGAGGGCGAATGCTAAAGTGCTGCGCGGGCTCAAGACCAGGACTTTCGACAGGCTGCGCAAGTGCGGAAAGAACTGGATTGAGGAGCTGTCAGTGGTTCTTTGGTTGATCAGGACGACGCCAAATCGAGCCACTGGCCAGACACCTTTCGCTCTAATCAATGGAGCAGAGGCAGTTCTCCCCACGGAACTCGTATACGGGTCGCCTCGAGTGCCCGCTTATGATGAGCTTGAGCAAGAGCAGTTGCAACAAGATGACGCGCTGCTCCTTGAGGAGGACCGTCTTCAGGCCGCTGTACGAGCTGCTCGATACCAGCAAGCTTTGTGCGGCTACCATAGCCGCAAAGTTAATGCCAGAAGTCTCGAGGAAGGCAACCTTGTTCTTCGGCGCGTTCAGTCCGCCAAGAATTCCAACAAGTTGACGCCGAAGTGGGAAGGCCCTTACCGGGTGAAACGAGTCACTAGGCCTGGCGCTGTCCGCCTTGAGACCGAAGATGGCATTCCGGTGAGCAACTCCTGGAACATTGAGCATCTTCGTAAGTTTTACCCGTAAGGCGCGGTTGCCGGAACCTGTTCCGGCAACCACCTTTTGTACAAGTCTTGCCAATGTTGCATGTAATCCTTTGTACGAAGCCGGGCGCGGACCCCGTGCATAAGAAAAGCTCATGTGCTCCGCACATCTTCTCAATTTCATGCTTTCTACTTTCTTTTGCATGCGTTATCTGACACTTTGTGCAGCGCCTACCCCCGGTAAGCAATAACGAGCCATAAGGCTCCATATCTTTATTTTCTCTTCTTTCTCTTTCTCAAGGAAAGGAAGGTTCCCTCGCCCACAAGTTTGCCAGGGGGAAAGGAGAAGATAATGGTGTGGAACAAGCGTCGTTCAAGGAAGTTTCGCCTTACCGGGAAGCAAACAACAGAAAAGCTAAGTTGCTAAAGTTTGAGCAATCAGTTTTAAAATTTATAAGTTATCTTCCTCGAACGACCGTGCTTTGTATGGAAAACCTGTGCGCGGAGGAACCAACTCGTAGCTAGTTGCGCCCTTACTTTGTTTCGAGTCCGCTCAACAATTTAAGTGAGCTGCGACTAGTTGCGATAAGGTTTCTTGTCAGTAGCGGCACCGCCAGCAGGCTGCTGACGTCCCGCACTCAGCGCTCGCGGCTAAGGTGCCTGCGCCGACAAGTTCCCTAAAAGCATAGGGCAAAAACATACAAAGGAAGGGATCAAGTAAAGGAAATAACATAGCAATCGCTACCCAAAATAGAGTCATATTACAAGATAGCTTATCGCAGCTCTAACAGATTGTTCTCATAACATGACCAGCAGCGACAAGAAAAAGAGGGAGGGGGCGGACGTTCCATCTTTCCGAATAAAGAAACCACCCACGATCTCTCCCACGACGCTGCATTCGACGCATGCCGTTCGAGGAGGGCGCGGTGGATACGGAGTGAGATACAGCGTAACCCAGGCCGCGCGTGCCCGTGCCCTGTTTTGGGCCTGGCCCAACAGCGCTCGGCACCGTGTGTGGCCCAGGCCCGGGGGCTCCTGTCGGTGTACTAGAGTAGGGGTACCCTAGTATCCCGAACTTGTGCACGGGCAGTTGCAGCGCCCCGCGGCAAGGCTTGCCGGGTGACCGCTAAGGTCCTCCATGGTTCCTTTGGAGCCATTCAAGAACAAAGTATTCAAGCCAAGGAGACAAGGCCCCGGCAAGAGGAGCTTGCCGGGAAGGCCAACCAAGGCATTCAAGGAACTTGCCGCGACGCGCCACGCGTCCCGGCAAGGCCCGGTGAGCGGCAAGCTTCCAGACGCGACAAGACAATGACCGCGGCAAGGCGCTTGCCGCGGCAAGCTACCACTCTGTACCCGCGCTCCAGCACATCCACCAACGTGTCGCCCTGGGGCCTTTCCAGGCGCGCGTGGCAAGAGGCTGTGCAGCCAGCGGTGCGCGGTGGCAAGCGACGCTGACAAGATTGCCATCGTGGCGAGCGGTGGCGTCCCTGACGGTCCCTTTTTGCACTATTTGGGCGACGTAGACGGGCATTTAATGCCTTTGTCCCCTGCCGTCAGGGTTAGGTATGATACACTGTACAGGTAGTTGTACCAACCGCAATTCCTTTTCCATTATTACCCTTGTCTATGTTGCCACCTATCAGTGACCCCTTTAGCATATAAAAGGAGGCCCATGCGCAACGTAGAGGGGGGTTCGAAGGCAGAAAAACACTCATGCTCGGTCTCGTTAGCAGCTAGTGTGTACTGTAGCACTCAGCGCTCCCGAGCAAGAACTCAATACACTCAGACGTGCAGCAGTAGGAGTGTTATCTCTCCGGAGAGCTCCGAAGCTGGGTAAACTGCTCGTGTGCTTCGCCTCGATCCGCTCTTCGTGCAATCTCCGCCCCCCGCCGAACCGAAAGGGGCTCGGTCCGCCGGTCCCATAGGTGTTCGTGGATCAGTTTCCCTGACAATGATCCATCCATCTTTTCCACCAGAAGTACTGGCGATCCCCAAGGCGAAGAACTTGGGCGAATAAAACCTTTATCCAACAACTCCTTGATCTGCTTCTTAATTTCCTCCAAATCTTGGGCTGGCATCCTGTATGGTCTCTTGGATATAGGTCCAGTGTCTGGCAGTAGTTCAATTAAGAACTCAATGTCCCTATCCGGTGGCATGCCTGGAAACTCTTCTGGAAATACATCGGGGAAATCCCTTACCACTGGTACTTCCTCCTGCACAACTCCTGATAAGGAATTTACATGTGCTCTTCTTAACTCATGCCGTGATACATACTTGATTTTTCTTCCTTCTGGTGTCGTAAGCAAAATCGACTTACTGGCGCAATCAATGTTCCCTCCATACATTGACAGCCAATCCATACCAAGAATTACATCCAAACCTTGGGATTCCAATATAATTAAATCCGTTGGAAAAACATGCCTTCCTATACTTAATGGCACCTGAAAGCATCCTTGACTGACCATAAACCCAGCTCCCGGTGAACTCACTAGCATAGGTGTCTTAAGAGTCTTAGTGGGCAGGCTAAACTTATTCACAAATCCCCTTGATATGTATGAATGCGATGCACCAGTATCAAAAAGAACAACTGCAGTAAATGCCTTAACCAAAAACTTACCTATTACTGCGTCTGGTTGAGCTTCAACCTCCTCCACAGTAACGTGGTTCACTTGCCCCCTATTGAAAGGGTTCGGCTTCTTTCCTGAGCTTCCATTGCCATTTCCATTTTGAGCTTCTGGGTTGCATAATGCCCAGTCTTACGGCACTTATAACAAGTGATATGACTCAGGTCTGCCTTGGATGGTGTTGACGGGTTGGTGCGGCTTTGTCCATTGCTTCCTCCATTCCCGTTTCCATTCTTTGCACCATTATGATTGTGCGAGTTACCTCCTTCATGAGTATGCTGAAAATGTCCCCCTGACTTTGGGGTAAAATGTGGCTTCTGCTGAGCTCCAGAATTGTACTTCCCCTGTGCATACTTCCTCTTACGATTGTCAATCTACTGCTGCTTCCCCTCAATCATAAGAGCATGATCTACTAACTCTTGGTAGTTATTGAAAGTGGCTACCATCAACTGCATGCTCAGCTCATCATTCAGTCCTTCTAGAAACTTCTCTTGCTTAGCTGCATCCGTAGCAACGTCATCTGGGGCATAACGTGCTAGCTTACTAAAATCATCCACATACTGGCCAACTGTCCGTCCTCCTTGGCGTAAGTTGCGAAACTCATGCTTCTTCATGGCCATAGCTCCTGCTGAAACATGGGCAGTACGAAAAGCTTGCTGAAACTGATTCCATGTGACAGTGTCTACAGGGTAAGTGGCTGTAAAATTCTCCCACCATGCTGTTGCGGGTTCGTCAAGCTGATGTGCGGCAAACTTCACCTTTTCTCCATCCGTGCATCCTGCAGTGGTCAACTCCCTCCCTATCTTACGGAGCCAATCATCTGCTACTATCGGCTCGGTGCTACTGGAAAACACCGGCGGATTCAACCTTAAGAAACGTGCCAGATGGTCAACAGGTGGTGGTGGTGGTGGTGGGTTGTTGTTGTTGTTGCCTTGGTTCTGTACCAATGTTTGAATCAAGGTATTCTGCTGCTGAATCAACTGAGTGATCTCTGGCGGAAAAACAAACTCGGGGTCGCGTCCCGGAGGCATCTGAGGGTTTAAAGGGGAGAGTTTAGAATAGAATGAGGTCTAGTGAGATAACACTACCCATATGCACATGAGACAAAACACACAATATCATTCCAAACAATTCAAACAAGGGCATACGACGGTCTAACTATCGTTACAAAAGTGCTTGGACTAAAACTAATTAAATGGTGGAAAATTCTACTACTGTTATGGTGGTCAACTAGAAAAACTGCTCCGATGAAGATTCCATGATATTTGCTCCAGCTTCATCAACATAGTCATCATCGCTGTCGTCGGGATCCGAGTCGGTGTCGTCGATGATGATATAATTATCTGGGCAAGTAGGTTCATCCTCTTCCTCTCTGGGTGCTGATCCTCCCATGAATACTCCAATCTTCTCCTTAAGGTCACCGTTCTGTCTTACTAGAGCGACGATTTCTTCCATATAGTCTTTACGTGTAGCCTTGAGTTTTGCTTCTAGCTCCTTGATCCTGGTCATAGCCTTCTGTAGTTCCTCCATATCTGCGCACATTTGATTCTCCTGGCGTCGGATGTGTTGGTTTAACTCCTGAATATAAGCTGCGATTGATCTGTCCCTCCTGGTGGTGATCATCTCCCAATGCTCATCTCGGCGCCCACAAATCTGGTAGATAGTATTCTTGAGGTCGTTGTGGTAAACTTCTCCAATCCGTCCCATGGCGATGTGAGCTGCCATGCTTTTTCCTAGGCTCCATGTTGGTACATTAAAGATAAACTCTATTGGCTCCGTGACTGGCGCAAATGTCCTTCCTGGAATGTTGACTTGAATCCTCCAGCGCTCCTCTTTGGGTAAAGTGGCGTTGAAAGTACCGGTGAAGCTTGGTACTCCTATGTTCAGGTATCTAGTGGCTTCCTTCAAGTGACATCCAAAAGGTGAATTCTCATCTGGTTGTGCGAACTTGATCCTTGCATCCGCCATCCTAAGGAATAGAAAAGATGAGGAATCAGAAATGAGAAGAAAGAGTAGTGATCTAGGGCTTTAGCTTAGTGGCCGTGTCCTACAGTCAGCGTGTGCTCTGATACCACCTTGTAGCAACCAGACCTCAACCAGTCTGATCTCTGTGCTCAGTGTCATCCCTGGATCAGTAATGCTGACACCACACAGTACTTGGAGGATTTATAACAGAGTAGCAACCACACACTTATTACATCGAATGTCTCAAAAGAGAACTTATTGAAATAAATATGGCTTAAGGCCATCTAAAAACGATAACAGCGAAAGGCTTGGAAGATAAGCGAGTCCATCAACTCCAACGGCATCACTGAGTATAGAACCACAACCTAAAAGCACCTTACTCATCGTCTGAAAAGTCTGCAACATGAAACGTTGCAGCCCGAAAACGGGTCAGCACATGGAATATGCTGGCAATGTAACACATAGAGAATAACAATGGAATAAGCTACACTACATGCAATTTGGCTGGTGTAAAAGCTCTATGGTTACAATTTTGCATAAAGCCAATTTTTCCCTACTGCAAAGGAATAAATTTAATTAACTATCATGGTGGTTGTTAAACATTGAGAATGGTTGACAGCATTCTCAATCCCAATTAAAAGTACTCATCAAACCCAACAATATTAGATTAAAGTAACATGATGAGATTCACATGATATCCAGGTACTAGATACTCAAAACGTCCATAACCAGGGACACGGATAATCATGATTAGTTTGTACACTCTGCAAAGGTTTGCGCACTTTTCCCCACAAGACTCGATCGCCTCCGTTTGATTCCTCGCACTACATGGTGTTTGAGAAACGGATGACCGAGACATAGTCTTTCGGAAGCACTAGCACCTTACATGTGGTTAGACGGGTACACCTACTTTCCCCTACATCTGCTAGTCTACCCGTAAGAGTTCGCACGACTTAGTCAACTATGCCAGAGCCCATAATGGCTTGTGGCTGCACACGGAAGTTTCTAGTTTGAATAATTTCATGATCCCTTTGAGCCTGGGTGGCGGTCCGAAGAAATACAGGCAAGTCCTGATAGAAACCAGGTGCCTCAGTCCACCCAGATGTGTGTTTAAGTTGCCACCTTAAATAAACCATTGATTAACAATCTCACATCTGTCATGGATACACTCACCCAATCCACGTCTACTAGCATAGCATGGCATGAAAAAGCAAACGTAGAAGTAACTCCCAGGGGTTTGAAAATAAATCAGGTAATAGGTACTACCTCATCTACTTCCCATCCCATAATTTAATTAGATCCTAATCATGCAATTGTTTGAGGATTGGTCTAATGCATAAAAACTGGGTATGAGAAAAGGTATGATCAAAATGTTACTTGCCTTGCTGATGATCCGCAAAACCTAGAGACTCGAAGTAACAGGCGGCGCACTCCGGGTATTCTATCGCAGACAAACAAACAAACAAACATACAATAAGTACTCATCTAATGCACTGGTAAAACTCGGATAAAAGATCCAACCAGAATGTTCAACTTAAGAACTCCGGTTTGCAAAAAGAACCAAATCAAACAAAGCAACGAAAGTCAAACGGCGAAAGAAAACAGCTTCGTTTTACTAATCTGGATCTAAGTCAAATTTTACAGAAGAAAAAACTTGTTTAAGTTGATTATTCGGAAAGAGGGTTTCGAGACGAAACTCCAGGCACTTGAATCGCCTGATTCCGATAAACGAGCGAAAAGTTATACTAAAACAAAAATCTGATCTGGAATCGCGATCAGAAAAATCGCGGATTAAATCCGAGAAAAAAGAAAAACGACGAACAGGCTGACGAACGAACATTCGTTGACTAAAAAGATCTGACGAATACGTTCGTTAAAATGAGCGAACGAGCGAACGCTCGCTATTTAACCGAACCGAAAAATAAAAATGATCTAATAAAATAAACCGAAAAAAACAAAAAAAACCGCTCGGTTTTTAAAAAAACGGTGGCACGCGAATCGAGGCGGCGGAGAACCTCGG